>NC_059114.1:49113772-49331272 GCF_020740685.1 Jaculus jaculus | reverse complement strand
TCCTAAGAGCTCATCACTGAAATAGACTTAAAACTCACCAACCACAGCTCATGAAATTTTGTGGAAGAGGGGGTGGAAAGACTGTAGGAGACCCAAGTTGAGACATCATGCCTACAGGCATTCTCTCCCCCCAAAATAATTGACTACTGCTCCCACAATACATAAACCACAACTCCATGGGGAATACCTGCAACCCCACTAAGGAGCATCCCCAACAGAATGGAGCAGGGACGAGGGAAGAGAGGGTACCAGCACATGATGTATTCATACAAAATAAGTTGTTAATAATAATAAAAATAAAAAGACTTAAATAAAGAAAGGTGCTTGGAATGGACCAATAATAGATTTTCTTGCCAGGTGACAATATTTTTAAGTAACTTTAAGTAACCTGAAAGTTTCCTTTTACTTGTAAAACAATATTTGGCTAAGAAAACCTTAAATTTTCAAATACACATTTAATGTAATGCCTAATAGCACTACTACAAAATTAAAGGAAACAGGTTTATTCTACGAGGTTTATTCAGAACTCATGATGATGAAGAAGACGGGTGCTGAGACCCAACTCCAACTTAGCCTTACGCAACCTTGTATTTTGTGTTGATAAGTTGAATGTTGTCTTGCAATATCATGAGTTTGGTGATCAAAAAGGCTTCGGGCAGCTCACCCCCTTTATCCTGTCCCTTGTGCATGTGGGGACATTAATAAATAACAAGAAGAGCCCGAGGAAGTAATGGCCTGTGATCTTGGGATTTATGGAACTGAAAGGCATTTGAGAATTGGGTGATGATTAAAACCAGATGTGCATCATTTGGTCACAAATGTCTACCAGGCTACCCTGTAGCCTGCGATCAACCATCTCCTATAAGCCATCCTAAATCAAGTTTCAACAAATGGCACTTAAGGGCAAAAAGCCCTGTCACAGCCAGTCAGCCAGTTTACTGTCCTAAGGTTTTCTCTGCCATCGCCCTGTCCCTCAACTACACAGCTGCTGTTGTGAGGTGACTAGACAGTGCCTTGTGTGTGGAAATGATGACATCCACTCAAGTCTTCCACCTTCTCCACTTACAAAGCAATGTAAAAGTTTCTTACTTGACTTTTAACACAAAGGATAACAAAGAAGAAAGACATCTCAGTCTTATTCACATACAGAAGAACCTTCCAAAAGAAACTGCTAAGACATCAAACTCAAAAGTTCTTCTCCAGGGACAAGGCACAAAGGAAGACTCAGAAATTACAGTTCCTACCCTAATCCAGATCATAAAATTAATTCAAAACCTGACAGTGACAGAGCAGAGAACTACCAATTCCCCCTTCTACTACCTGGAAACAGCCTTTGATTTATCACATAAATAAATTTTCCTTCCCACTATTCTAAAGAGCAAGCATCTTAAGGTCACAACTTAAGTGTAACACAGAACCAATGGCAGCCAGGCAGCCTTAAATCATGCAAACTGAAAGGAAAGGGAAATGGGTGAGGTCGAGGGCCTGGGAACCAAGACAGTGGCCCCAGCCACCTGACTCAAGGCACCGGCCCTCAGGCTTCTTTGTGCATCTGTTGTCACCTGAGGGAGAGGTCTTCTGCTTTTGTCCAACTCAACACCACCCATACAACTTGAATCAGAAACTCCAGGTGATTGGTCACCTGTGTCCAGAGCTCCCCCAGGAGACTATAATGTGTATTTAGGGATCAGCACCACTGGGCTGAGCAGAGGAGGGAGAGAGAATGGGAAGGTGCAAGAAAGGCCGTGTTTGAAAAATGTCAAATCCACATACTGACTGCCCTGACAGAAATCACTGTTCTGTGCACCCCCTTAGCAGTAGCCAGCTCCCTCAAAGATCTGGCAGCAGCTTCTCTCCACCTGCTCAATTGCTGTGTTCTGGGGCAGCTCGGAAGCTTTTGCTGTATTCCTACTGTCTGTCATTACATGGTATGCAGAACAGCTGTCTTTAATTTCAAAATGGCAACTTGGTTGGGTAACTGGTCTTGTGAGCCAGCTGGGCAGGGGACAGCCTCAGCACTGCCAAGGGAGTTTCCACACCCATTACTTACTCCCTTTAAACCCCTGCTATGAGTTCCCAGATGTAAACACACACTTAAAAGTAAATTATTGGTTTGCAGGCTTCTGAAGCAGTTGGTTCTTAATTTAATGAGCTGTAAACTTATGCTAAAGTAATTTCTTATCCCAGGAGAGGAACTAATGGGCACATGCATGCATGCACAGAGTGGAGCTTGGCAGAAGGTCCAGGGGACAAGAATAAGAGTGAATAAAAGCAACCATAATCACTGAAAAAGCAAATGTCACCAGGCATAGTAGCTCATGCCTGTAATCCCATCAGTAAGGAGGCAGAGACGGGAGACTCCCTGGGGCTTGCAGGCTAGTTTATCTAGCTCAATCACTGAGCTCTGGGTTCAGTGACAGAACCTGTCTCGGAAACGTAGTAAGGGAGAGGGCAAAGTGCTGGCTGTGCATGACCAGGGACCACACTTCAGATCCCCACGATCCACGTAAAATGCTGGGCACTGCTGCATGCACGTGTCATCACAGCACTGGACGAGAGAGGGAATCCCGAGGCCCCCTGACGAGTCTAACTCAATCAGTGAGCTCTAGGGTTAGCAAGAGATTGTGTCTCAATAAGACAGAGAGCAACTGAGGAAGACACCCCACATCAACTTCTGACCTCCTCACCCATGCGCATATGCACCATATACATATGAACACACATGCACGTACACACGCCAAGAAAGGAAAGAAAATAAGGGTAGTAAAAACGTACCTCACAGCAACCTCTGGTCTCCACACTCTCCTATGCATATGTACGTACATACACACACACACACACACACACACACACCCTGTTCTATGATGTCCCTGGCACGCCACTGACAAGCATGTGGTACATTCTCTCTCACTGGATCCCCACAGCAATACTAGAATGAGAAGGAGCCATTACCACCTCCTCACACAAAGGCAGAGCCTGAAGGCACCTCAGCAGCCACCCCACCATCACATGGTAAGGGAGGGAGGAGAGGAAAGGATCATATAAAGCCGGGTTCAATTGACTCTAAACTTTTAATAACTAAATTCTAGTATATAAATTTTCTGTCAGTGCCTCCATGATATGAAATAATACCACTAGAAGAAAAAACATTGACACTTTTATACAAGTCTTACCTGTATTTCATCAACAAGCAGTTTCTTCCAGATATATACCCAGTATTTTAGAATGTGATATTGAGTTTTTTTCTACTTATCTGTATTTCATCAACAAGCAATTTCTTCCAGATATATACCCAGTATTTTAGAATGTGATATTGAGGGTTTTTTTTTTCTACTTATCTGTATTTCATCAACAAGCAGTTTCTTCCTGATACATACTCAGTATTTTAGAATGGGATATTGAGTTTTGCTTCCATTTTAAACAAAATCGGACATCTACAGGACATTAGAGGACAACTACAGGGCACCACTGCTGTATATCAAAATACTCCAAAACTTAACGGCCTTAAAACAACAAACAACACAGTTCCATACCACGCAGTATTTCAGAGCCGGAATCCAGGTGGAGTCAACCTGATGGGACCTGGCTCCCACCTCACGTGAGGTTACGCCAGGATTGCAGTAAGCAGAAGGCGTGTCTTTGGCTGACTGACCAAATCCCAAATGCTACACTCACCTGGCTGCTGGCAAGAAACCTCAGTTCCTCACCTCAGTGGCCTCATAACAGGTTAGCTGGCTTTCCACAGAGCAAAGTGATGAGGAACAGTGAGAAAAAAGCCAGGGTGCTTTCTTAACCTTGCCTCCAAAGCACTAAATCCAGCCCATACTCAAGAGGATGAGTTGTATCAAGGAATTTATGGACATGCTTTGAAAGGATAATTGCCAACATCCTCTCAGTACTAAAATGAACCAAGAAAGCAACAGATTTTCTTTGAAATGTAAAATCCTTCCTTTACAAACCACTGATAAATAATCTAAAAAAATTACAAAAATATCTTCACATATAATAAACATATATGTTTAAAATGTACACAGTACTATTAAATACTAGCCCATGCAACCTTAGTGCTGCTATTAAGAATGCACATGACGGGCTGGAGAGATGACTTGGTGGTTGAGCGCTTGCCTGTCAAGCCTAAGGACCCCGGTTCGAGGCTTGATTCCCCAGGACCCACATTAGCCTGATGCACAAGGGGCACACGCGTCTGGAGTTCCTTTGCAGTGGCTAGAGGCCCTGGCATGCCCATTCTCTATCTATCTGCCTCTTTCTCTCTCTGTCTGTTGCTCTCAAATAAATAAATAAATAAATAATTTTTTTAAAAAAAAGAATGCACATGCCAAGCCAGGCATGGTAGCACGCGCCTTTAATCCCAACACTCGGGAGGCAGAGGTAGGAGGATCATCGTGAGTTCGAGGCCACCCTGAGACTACATTGTGAATTCCAGGTCAGCCTGGGCTAGAGTGAGACTCTACCTTGAAAAAAGAAAAAATACACATGCCATATACCAAGCAAATTATTGCTATAATAAAAGTTTAAAACATCAACAAAAGAGGAGGTAGAAGGATTGCTGTGAGTTCAAGGCCATGCTGTGACTACAGAGTGAGTTCCAGGTCAGTCTGGACTAAAGTGAGACTCTACCTTGGGGCGGGGGAGAGAACTTAACAGAAACTCAAATAGCTAATAAACATGAAAACCACTCAACCCCAACAGTACCAAAGAAAATGTATAAACAGGCCAGATGGCTTAGTGGTTGAAAGGTTTACTGTGCAAAGCCTGAGGACCACAGTCTGGAGTCCCAGAACCCACATAAAGCAGGACAGAACACAGTATAGATGCTCTGCAATCCGAAACCATCAGGAGAATCCCAAATATTATGGACTAGCTAGCCCGGTATTCACAGCAGCAAACAATGAGAGACCCTGAAGTTGTCCTCTGGTCTTCATACACACATGATCTAAGGAATATATGTTTCCATAAGGCACTCAAAAACTGGCTAAGGGCATTCTTAATCTTTATAGCAACACCATGTGAAAGGGATGATCACTGTTACCCATTTCTCAGATGAAGAAATAAAGGAAAGAAATTAGTTCTTAATCACACAGCTGACAAGCAGCAAGTACAGTATTTGACCACAGCCTTCCCACCTCAGCAACCTCACCACTGACCGTTACTCTACAATGCAGCCTATAGATCCAGATGATATTTGGCCCCATGAATCAAGAGACTTGTAAAAAAAATCATTCATTTAGAGCCAGGTGTGGTGGCCTAGACCTTGAATCCCAGCACTTGGGAGGCAGGAGGTAGGAGGATCCCTGCGAGTTCAAGCCTGAGACTACATAGTGAATTCCAGGTCAGCCTGGGCTATGGCAAGATCCTATCTCAAAACACACACACACACAATCATGTATTTAGGCCCAGAAATTCTCCTTCTAGAGCACTCATATTATCTGCTAAGCCAATGAGCTAAGAAATATGTTTCCACAAGGCATTATAAAAACTGGATGAAGTAAAATATTTTAACATGATCAGGACCATAGTGTCATGGAAAACGTTTCCTGAGAAGCACATCTTCACCCCAAATAGTGTTCGGATGGCAGACCAAAGTACAACTACACCAATAACAGTCCAGTGAATCGATGAATTTATTGGGGGACACTTACAGAGCATGGAGAGGGGTTGTTTATAGGAATGTGGAGCCCCCCAAAGCAGCCACTTTGATGGGGCTTCCTGTGTCAAGAATACTCCTCAGATGCTCCTCCCTCAGCCTTGGGATGAGGGCTTGCTTGGACCCCAGAGCAGCCGCACCCCTGAGAAGTCTTATTCCAGCCTGAATGACCACTTTCCTATAGCTACCTTCAGAAGCTCCTTGTCCTTACCCAGGAGTATGAGACCACAGAGCAGCACTTGCGGGGGGGGGGGGGGATACCCGGTGGATGGTGAATGCTCCTCCCTCAGCCTCGGAGTGAGGGCTTCCTCACAGAGCACAAGAACCCAAAGCAGCACTTCACTGGGGCTCACGATGTCGGGATTACCACCACAGATGCTCCTCCCTCTGTTTCGGGGTGAGGGCTTCCTTATTTATGGACCATGGTGACTCCAAAGCAGCCATGTGTAGATGGATCTCACTGTCCCTTGATCTTTGGCCTCTCTATACCCCTCTTCCCCGAGGCCACCAGACCCAATGCGTTATTGTGCACAGCTGGCATGGGGGCGCTTGAGGTCACAGGTGGGGGTCTCATCACCCTCCCCATGCCTTCGCTCATGAGTTCTCTCAGGTGCTCTTGAAAAAAGCTAAAATAGTTGTTCACTGCTTTCAGTGCAGAGGAATCGGCCACACAACACACAGCTTCACAGCTTTCATGTGGGAAGACAATCTTTGAGATCGCTTACACCAATCCATTTGCTGGTAGTAATAATTAGTCAATGAGGAAAAAACAAAGAAAAATCTTTTATTTGAAAAGCAACAGCAAACAACTTTTCCTTTCTCTCTTTTTCAAAGGCTTACCCATTCCCTCCTCAGAAGTTAGTGAGAAGGAAGGCCTATTTGCAATAATCCCCTAAGTGCTTCTTTAGATCATGAATTTTTCTTCTTTTGCTTAACACCCTCCCAGTAAGCCTGTATCTGTTACAGGTTGAGAAATACAAAATAAGATGGCTAATTTAAATTCACAGGTCTGAATGAAATGTCTATGGGCAATACATCCAAGTACCTCAAAGACCTTTCACTCTGTTAACGATGCTGTCAGAAGTTTTTAAAAATAGAAAGAAAAAAAAAAGCTTGATTAAAGCCAGAGAAATAAGAGTTTATCCCCATGCTAAAAAGAGGATCTATACAGTAATTATGTACTGCAAACCCAATGTACAAGGTACAAGGGAGGGCCTGTGAGAGCAAGCATTTGGGCAGACTCGTGGGAGTGTGGACGAGCCATCCGGAATTCTGGGAGGAAGGCTGTACACAGAAGGAATGGCAACTGCTAAAACCTGAGGCAGGAATGTTCACCAACTTTATTGCTAACAGCGTCATGAATGTGAGGCTTGAGAAAACTCAAGAGTACTTACGATTAGAATTTTTTATTGTATCATAAGAAATGTCTTTAAAAGCATATAAACCTAGCCAGCCATGTGCATGCCTTTAATCCTAGCACTCAAGAGGCAGAGGTATGAGGATAGTCATGAGTTTGAGGTCAGCCTGGGCTAGAGTGAGACCTTCCCTTGAAAACAAACAAAAAGTATATAAACCTATTGGCCTGGTGGTCCATACCTGTGATCCCAGAAGGCTGAGGCAATCAGACTGCCACAAGTTCAAGCCCACTTCAATCTACATAGCAAGTTTCAGGCCATCCATGGCTACAGAGTGGCCCCATCTCAAAAGAATTAAATTCCATAAATCTAGAGCCTTCAATGCATAAAGTTGTCCAAAACAGAAAATTCAGTTCCGAAGGTACATTTCTCTAGAAAACAGGCACACCTAAATAAAACTAGTGTGGCTTTATCCTGGGTGGAGCGAATCAAACAGTCACCAGGTGCAGGTAGAGTTATATAATGAGACAAACCAGCCATTCCTGGGAGTAAGCCTGAGTGCACAGGTGAGACTGTAGCAGCAAGCAGGAATACAACAGAGGTGTGAGGAGAGAAGCCAGAAACAGAACTGAATTCGGAACCCATCACCCCCACTCAAATCAATCCACCAAGCCTGCACCAGTTCTCCTGCCAACAGCCCCTCACTCACAGCGATCTCGACACATCAGCTCTCTTGCTGCTTCGCTGACCACACTCCAGCCAGACTGGGCTCCTGCTGTTTGGGCCTCAGGGTCTTCGCACAGGCTATTCCCTTGGTGTGAACTTTCGTTCTCTATGTTACGGCCATTCCGCCTAAACCCCACCTCCTCAGGAATGCTTTTCACTCCACCCATCAGGTCCCTGTGGTATGCTCTCACTTCACCACCACCATTCCCTCCCTAGACCCACGTGGTCACTGTCCTGGGCCCCTACTGGGCCACATGCTCCACACTGGCATGGACTATTGTCTCATGGCCACATCTAGACCTGGTAAATGCCCGGCTGCTGAAAAGCTCGAAAATCATTTTTATTCAATGGATGACTGTGCAGACACCCTTCCTCTACCCTGTTCTCTTTCTATCTTTCACCACCATTGAAGCCCAGCTCTTGCCTGCACCCGCTTGCCCAGATTCCAGGCTCCAGGCCCATTTGCAGTCATCAGCTGCTGGCTCAATCCCTACCTACTAGTCCTCCCCTCACCTAACACTGTAAGTGGGAAGGAAGCTAATGCCCCCTTTATCTCTGGATTCAGTCAGTCTCTTCCCTGCCCCAGAAGTCCCTAAAATAATCCCTAAGACCCACTCATGTGTCCTGAATGGAGCGATTCAAGACACACTTCTCCACGAGGCCTTCAAGTCTCTTCCCCATTCAAAATCATACTTCCACCTCTGATCTGCATTCATCTGCTCTGTTATAATTTTATGCCTGTTCGTTTTGTATTCCCCACAAGAGCCTGCCTAGTGCCAAGGAGAGAATGGAATGAACACTGACTATGAACTACTGAATGTCCAACACTGTGTGAAACACAAATGAGCATCTATCAGTGGTATTAAAACTTCCATTAAATTGACTGCATCACACTTCTTTGTGGACAACTTGTTGTTGTTGTTGTTTGGTTTTTCGAGGTAGGGTGTCACTGTAGCTCAGGCTGACCTGGAATTCACTATGGAGTCTCAGGGTGGCCTTGAACTCACAGTGATCCTCCTACCTATGCCTCCCGAGTGCTGGGATTGAAGGCATGTGCCACCATGCCCAGTGTGGACAACTTTTAATTGCATATGGTTTTATTCTATGAAGTAGCCTTAATGAAGAAAAACTTAAAAAGTCATTTAGAAATCAAAATGTGAGATGGGAGTGTAGCTCAGTGAGCAGAGTGCCTGTCTAGCATGCACAAAGTCCTGGATTCAGTCCCATCACCATATAAACCAGGCATGGTGTCACGTGCCTGTAATCCTAGCACTTGGAAGGTAGATGCAGGAGGTTAAGAAGTTAAAGATCATCCATGGCTACTTCATAAATTCAAGGCTAGCCTAGACTACATGAGACCCTGTCTGAAAAAAAAAAAAACCCAAAATGTACAATCCTCAGCTTCACTCTCCTTTCCCTCCCAAATTAATTACCTGAGTACTTGGAAACCTAGTGTGTTTTTCTGGATCCTATCTGCCCACTGCGAGTAGAACTGGAACAGCTCCAGTCAGCTGTGGAACGTGGGTAGTGAAAAGGGGGCTGTGGCTCCAACTAGACAACCCACCGGCATTATCTTCAGGCTTGAGAACTAGGCTCTGTCCCAGGGCCTCCTTAGTCACCTCCCATTCTGTGGTAGCTAGAAGGAAGCTGGCCATTGTTGTATTACCTTCCTGCTGCTGGACCAACACACCCAACAAAAGCAGCTGGTAGGAGGGAAGCTGTTTATTTTATTTTAGCTTACTGTCTCAATGGGAAGCTCCATGACGGCATGGCATGAACAGAGGATGGACATCACCTCTGTCACAGCAGATGGAAAACAGCAGCAGGAGAGTGAGCCACGCTCTGGCAGAGGGAAGCTGGCTATAATAACCCTAAGTCCGCCCCTCAACAACACACCTCCTCCAGCAAGGCTCCCTCCCCACACCGCCACCAGCTGGGAACAAGCGTCCACAACACATAAGTTTATGATACATCTGACTGAAACAACCACATGGCCCAAGTTGTTAAACACTTAGAACGTGCATCTAGCACAGCTACTATCCAGGCCTTGAGGAACCCTTTCCTTGCCCTTTAGTCAGTTAAGAACTAAAATTGCCTGCATAAGAAAAAACTCACTTTTTTTTTTTTTGAGGTAGGGTCTTACTCTAGCCCAGGCTGACCTGGAATTCACTATGTAGTCCCAGGCTGGCCTTCAACTCACAGTGATCCTCCTACTTCTGCCTTTCGGGTGCTGGGATTAAAGGCATGTGCCATCATGTCCAACAGAGAGAAAGAGAGACTGGGCATGCAAGGGCATCCAACTGAAAGGCCCAAGAATTCAGAAGCCCAGAAATACTATCACGCTCCAAAGGGAGCTTAAGCAGGCCCCTGCATACCTCAAACTCCAGGCTTTACTCTCTGTTGAAAGCAAGTAAAGAATCCCTCTTCTCATTATATCAGAGCCCACTCCTAATATAAAACTAGGTAAAAAGGGCATGAGATAGCCCTCAAGGATGGGAAATGAGTAATGAAGTGAACCACTTATTTGGTTTCTGTAAATAGCCTGCACCATAAGCCTTAATAGCCCACACTGTAAGCCTTAGTAGCTCGCACCATAAGCTGTAGCAGCCTGCCTCAGACCACCAAGGTCATAGGAGGCTGATACCACACTCTGCTACCCCCACCTAAGGAATTGCGCAAATGCTGACCACCAAGGTCATAAGAGAATGATTGGTCCACAAGGGGCTTGAACAAATTAAACTAATTGGGGCTGGAGAGATGGCTTAGCGGTTAACCGCTTGCCTGTGAAGCCTAAGGACCCCAGTTCGAGGCTTGGTTCCCCAGGACCCACGTTAGCCAGATGCACAAGGGGGCGCACGCGTCTGGAGTTCGTTTGCAGAGGCTGGAAGCCCTGGCGCGCCCATTCTCTCTCTCTCCCTCTATCTGTCTTTCTCCCTGTGTCTGTCACTCTCAAATAAAAATAAATAAATAATTTTAAAAAAAATTAAACTAATTGGCTTAGAAACTATGGGGTGGCACAAACTGACTGGCTCGCACCCCGCGGGCTCCTGATATTAAAATAATGATTGGTCTAATGCACAGGCTTTGTTAGAAACCCTATAAAAACTGTCCCGTTCCTGCATTCAGGGCTCTGCAGTCCTCTACCCCTGTGCGGTGTACAACTGTGGGCCCCAGCGCGCTTGGAATAAAATCCTCTTGCAGTTTGCATCAAGATCGCTTCTCGTGAGTGATTTGGGGTGTTGCCATATCCGGGCAGAGCGTGGGGTCCTCGTTTTGGGGATCTTACACAACCACTGCATGTAAACTCCAAGATGCATGTTCCACCTTGTACATCTGACTTTACATGGGTACTGGAGAATTAAACTCAGGTTGCTAGGCTTGCAAATGTCTTAACTGCTCAGCCATCTTTCCAGCCTGAAAACTACTATTTAATTTTGAAGAATTTTTTTAAACCTTATCCCTGCGTATGCTAACACAAACAGAAATAGAATTATGTGATGGCAAACATACAAGTGGACTGTGTAGGCCCTACTCCTGCCCATGTTTTACCTTATGGAGAATTATAAAATCTCTTAGCATTTTAAAAATTATTGCACGTGTGTCCTTGTCATTAATTCATTTTTCTGGTTGCAAAAGTGAGTTAAAGCTGAGTGTGGCAGCCCCATGTCAGGAGGATTAGAAGTTCAAGGTTACTCTCCACTGCACATCAAGTTTGAGGCCAATGGAGACTATATGATACCTATCTCAAAAATAAATAAAAGTCCAGAAGAAAGAAATCTAACACAAGCAACATAGCTGAAGTGATGCAAGTGGTGCCAATGACTCTTCCATGGAGATCAGCCAAATGGGAGCCAACCTTGGACACGGCATGTGCAAGACTTAAAGCAAGGCAGGCAGTTTAAGTCCCAGCTTCTTAAACTGTGGGCCCAGGACCCTCTATGAAGTCATGTAACTGAACAACCCAGCACCCAAAAACTAATTGAAAATCAGACAAGTAATGAATCCAGTGTCTCTAGCAGCCTTCACCTTGTTGTGCCACGTGACTTCACTGCAGCCTTGGTTCCGTGCACGCAACGCTCATTCACTGCGCATGCCCGTACCACATGGCACCAATGGGCACGGCCTCCAATGCCTCAGCTCAGGTTTGAGACTAGTGCATGCTGTGGATTTCAGTGTTATTACCATACATACAAATAATGGCTTAATCATAGAAACAAAGATAATATTTTTTTTCCTGTCATCATTCTTCAACATGTCTGTGTCACTGAGTGGGACTGGCTTAGAATGTCTGATGTAAGAGTTGCTATTTGTGTTGCTAACTTAAGCTTCATAAAAATTGTTAAATAAATTTTAGTTTGGGATTAGGGTAGAATGTCTAGTGATTTCTGATATAGCTCTAAACTTACTTCTGCCATTTTGTACATGTTTGTTTGTTTGTTAATGGATCTCATGTAGCTCAGAATGGCCTCAAATGTCCTATGGAACAAAGGACCATGACCAGTTTTATGTGGCATTGGGGATCAAACATAGGGCTACATGCACTTCAGAAAGTGACCACTCTACCATCTACCTGCAAGCAGAGAGAGAGGCCGACAGAATGAGTGCACCAGGGCCTCCAGTCACTGCAAACGAACTCCACACGTGCATCTGGCTGTGTGTGGGTATGGGGGAATCGAACCTGAGTCATTAGGTTTTGCAGGCAGGTGCCTTAACTGCTGAGCCATCCCTGCAGCCCTAATCACTCTACCATGAGAGTACATTCCCAGCCCCATTTTGTAGTCTACATTTATGTGAAGAAACACTCAGCACTGATAATGATAAATCAAAATATAAATCAACTCTGAAAAACACTGAAGATACTCTATACATCCCCTAAAAATTCAGACAAAATTTAATCTTTTATGCAAAAATAAACATCATCTCAAGTGCATGTAAAAATTTCTACATCTTTAAGAAAGGCAAATATAATTTGACACAAAATAAATGTTTTAAAATAAATTTACTATGAGTAAATGTTTAATTTGCATACCTGGGATTATATAAAAAATTTCTGGCTGGACCTGGTGGTACATGCCTTTAATCCCAGCACTCGGGAGGCAGAGGTGGGAGGATTGCTGTGAGTTCAAGGCCACCTTGAGAATACAGAGTGAATTCCAGGTCAGTCTGGGCTAGAGTGAGGCCCTACCTCGAAAAAAAAAAAAAAAATCCTAGGCAAAAGTAGTCGTAAGTGGAAAAATTTAAGAAGCCCTGGCCTAAGTGATTTGTAAAATGTTTAATTTATTTATGATGCTGGGATTAAACACAAGGCCTCATACAAACCAGGCATGTGCTCTAACACTGAGTTACAATCCCCAGGCCTCTGAGCAATTTTTGATCATTAGAAAATTAGCAACTTAGAATGTCTAAAAAGTTATAGATTCCACTCAAAGCAGGAGAATTTATTACTTTCCACTTAACTACCTGGCCTCAGACACTATGAATAAAGTTAGCTAACTACTTTCAGATGAAGATAGAAAAATAAAAATATACTGGCAAATTCTACATGTAGTTCAATGGGAGAAAGAGATATCACCAGTGAAGATACTCAACAGTGGACACTGCCAGGCCAAATGAGCCAACGGGTACAATAGTGGCAGGTCTGTCATGGTGGAAACCAACTGCCCTCCAGTTGGACTGAAGGCCCACTCCATGGGGGGAGAACACATCCCTGATACTGAAAACTTAAAACAGGGGTAGTCATGAGCCCTAGGGATGTAACATCTGCTGATGTCTGGAAAAATGTATATACTATGCTTATCAAACTGCCCAGTAAGCACTTCTCTTAATATTTATACCCTTATATTAATGCTACTCTCACTTTGGGTACAGAATCTTCTCTTTTCAGATGCCAGTGACCTTGGGATGACTCAGAAGGTATCATAGTGCTGGAAAGAAGTGACTGGAGTACCAAGTAACATCTCGATCACACCTTCCAAGGCTCAGGGTCTAATGCGGAAAAGGTGGCAGAAAGAATGTAAGAGCCAAAGGAAGGGTAGTACTCCTTACAATGTGCTTCCTCCAGACATAAAATGGCCTGGATATCCATGACCTCATAGTGCCTGACACTACCTATACAAGACCATCATAAGAGGAGGAAAAGATCATGACATCAAAATAAAAGAGAGGCTGATTGAGCTGGGGAAGGAATATGATGGAGAGTGGAGCTTCAAAGGGGTAAGTGGGGGGAGGGAGGGTATCACCATGGGGTATTTTTTATAATCATGGAAGTTGTTAATAAAAAAAATTAAAAAATTTTTTCAACTTATTTTCTTTGGAAAAGACATGTTCATAACCAGAATAAACATCATTTATTATATTAAAAAGTAGTTCAAGTTTGAAAAAAATAAAATAAAATTCCAAAAGAAAAAAAATTATATATATATATTGGCAAAACCACAGCAGAGGTTCGCTGAGAAACTACAGGGGCCTTTCTCAGGATCACAACTTGAGCCCATTCAGTATTTATCATGGCAAGATGAAAAAGCACATGCAGAGCTCAGCAAACTTTAAGCCATTTATCACATAAAATCTCTATCTCATCTCAGGAGGAAAAAAAAATGCCCCTGTGCCATTTTCACCAAATGGGATGTACTTTAAAACCAAATCCATTTACAATGAAGCTTCTCAAAGCTCCAATATTTTCATAGTAAAGTAAGTGCATTCCATTAAATGTGCATATCTGTTTTCAGTAGCTCTGTCATGCTGTGAAAAAGTGTTTCAGGATATAAACACTTCTTATCTTTTAAAAACAATAATTAAAAAAGAAGATAAAGGGGTTTTAGAGAGCAGTTAGTCACATGTTTAGTTATAAACACAACTCACCCAAACATAAGATATTTAAATGTTAGGTCACTACTTTCTCCATCTAATTCATCAGAAAGTAGAAAGAAAAGTGGGGGGAAGGCAGCATTTGATGAAAACGCAAGATTTCTGAGTGTAATGGTGCATCCTTATAATTCCAGCACTCAGGAGGCTGAGGTAGGAGGATTTCTGTGAGTTCCAAGCCAGCCTGGTCTACAAAATAAGTTCCAAATTATTCTGGGCTAAAGTGAGATACTGCTAGAAGAAAGATGAAGGAAGAAAAGAAGAAAGGAAAGGGGAGGGGGAGGGGAGGGGAGGGGGGAGGGGAGGAGAGGGGGAGGGTACAAAGGTTCATCAAGACAGAAAAAGAGAGAGAACACAGGTCTTTTCTAAGTAAGTTCTGTCCAACTCATCAAATTAGTTTTCTAACTGGAAAATATAAATAACAAAAAGCCTATTTTAAAAGTGTGTCTTAACAGAATATAAGAATACATCAACAAGATCATTCACCCCAACCAAGTAGGCTTCATCCCAGAAATGCAAGGATGGCTAAAGGACAAAAATCACATGATCATCTCAATAGATGCAGAAAAAGTATTTGGCAAAACCCAACATCCCTTCATGGTAAAAGTCCAACAGAAACTGGAAATAAATAGAAGGAACATATCTCAACGTAATAAAGGCTATTTATGACAAACCTACAGCCAAAATAATACTAAATAGGGAAAATCTTGAAGCTTTTCCAGTAAAATCAGGATCAAGACAAGGGTGTCCACTGTCAACACTCTTATTTAATACAGTACTGGAAGTCTTATCTATAGCAATAAGGCAAGAGATACTCATTAAAAAGATACAAATTGGAAAGGAAGAGATCAAGTTATTATTAATTGCAGATGATATGATTCTATACATAAAAGACCCTAAAGACTCTACCAGCAAACTGTTAGAGTTGACAAACAATGTTAGCAATGTAGCAGAATACAAAATAAATACACAGAAATCAGTAGCTTTCCTATATACTAACAATCATGTGGGAGATGAAATCCAGGAATCACTCCCATTCATAATTGCCTCAAAAATAAATAAATAAAATAAAGTACTTTGGAATAAATCTAACCAAAGAAGTGAAAGATTTCTACAATGAAAACTTTAAAACATTTAAGACAGAAATTACAGAAGACATTAGGAAACAGAAAGATATCCTATATTCTCAGATTAAAAGAACCAATATTGTGAAAATGTCAATCTTACCAAAAGCAATCTGCACATTTAATGTAATCCCCTTTAAAACTCAAATGAGGGCTGGAGAGATGGTTTAGTGGTTAAGCGCTTGCCTGTGAAGCCTAAGGGCCCCGGTTCGAGGCTCGGTTCCCCAGGTCCCACGTTAGCCAGATGCACAAGGGGGCGCACGCGTCTGGAGTTCGTTTGCAGAGGCTGGAAGCCCTGGCACGCCCATTCTCTCTCTCTCTATCTGTCTTTCTCTCTGTGTCTGTCGCTCTCAAATAAATAAATACAAAATTAAAAAAATATTAAAAAAAAAAAACTCAAATGAAATTCTTCATGGAAACAGAAAAAAAAATCCAAAAATTCATTTGGAAGCACACACACACAAAAAAAAAAAACAAAAAAAACAACAACCTTGAATATCCAAAACAATTTTGAGCAACAAAAATAAGGCTGGTGGTATCACCATACCTGAGTTTAAGCTATATTACAAAGCCACAGTAACAAAAATGGCATGGTGCTGGCACAAAGACAGACACATAGATCAGTGGAATGGAACAGAGGACCCAGCCAGGGTCCTACAGCCAGTTGATTTTTGACAAAAATGCCCAAAAAAAAACATGCACTGGAGAAAAGATAGCCTCTTTAACAAATGGTTCTGGGAAAATTGGGTATCTATATGTAGAAGGATGAAAATAGATCCTTATCTCTCTCCATGTACAAGAATCAAGTCCAAATGGATCAAAGACCCTAATATCAGACCTGAAAACTGAAACTGCTAGAGGAAAAAGTAGGGAAAACCCTTCAACATACTGGTACAGGCAATGACTTTTTGAATTTAACTCCAGTTGCTCAGGACATAAAACCATTAATCAACCAATGAGACCTCACGAAATTGCAAAGCTTTTATACAGCAAAAGATATGTGAATAGAGCAAAGAGACAACCTACACAACGGGAGAAAATCTTTGTTGGCTATAAATCTGACAGAGGATTAATATCTAGGATATACAAAGAACTCAGAAAACTAAATAATAAATCAAATAACCCAATTAAAAAATGGGCTAAGGAACTAAATAGACTTCTCAAAAGAAGAAATGCAGATGGCATATAAATATCTAAAAAATGTTCTACATCCTTAGACATAAAGGGAATGCAAATTAAAACTACTTTGAGATTCCATCTCACTCCTGTCAGAATGGCTGTCATTAAGAAAACAAACAACAATAAATGTTGGTGAGGATACGGTAAAAGAACCCTTCTGGGCTGGAGAGATGGCTTAGTGGTTAAGCGCTTGCCTGTGAAGCCTAAAGACCCCGGTTCAAGGCTCGGTTCCCCAGGTCTCACGTTAGCCAGATGCACAAGGGGGCAAATGTGTCTGGAGTTCGTTTCCAGAGGCTGGAAGCCCTGGCGTGCCCATTCTCTCTCTTTCCCTCTATCTGTCTTTCTCTCTGTGTCTGTCGCTCTCAAATAAATAAATAAATATTTTTAAAAATTTAAAAAAAAAAAAGAAGAACCCTTCTACACTGTTGGTGGGAATGTAATCTGACAAGCAGTGTGGAAATCAGTGTGGAGGTTCCTGAGACAACTAAAAACAGTTTTACCTTATGACCCAGGTATAGCAATCCTAGGTATATACCCCAAGGATTCGTCTCAAATCCTTAGAGATACTTGCACAACCATGTTTATTGCTACTCTAGTCACAGTAGCTAGGAAATGTAACCAGCCTAGATGTCCCTCAATTGATGAAGGGATAATGAAGATGTGGCACATTTATACAATGGAGTTCTTTTCAGCAGTAAAGAAAAATGAAATTATGAAAGTTGCAAGGAAATGGATGATCTGAAAAGAATTAATACTAAGTGAGGTAATCCAGGCCCAGAAAGCCAAATGTCACATGTTTTCTCTCATATGTGGATCCTAGTTACAAATGCTCAGACTTGTGCGTATGTGAGTTGGAATAAATATCAGTAGTGGAGGCCAGTAAGCTAGAATAGGGCTGTGGGGGAGAGAGGAAGGGGGGTGGACTTAAGGGGATGGTATTTTATATATATAATGTAGATGGACAGATTACTGAATGTGAAATAGCCTAAGTGAGGTCAGGAGAAGAGATTGAGGAAAAGGAGTGTGGGGGGAGGGTTAATCAAATTCAGGATACTGTGAATGAGCCACATGATAACCTACCTTTTTGGGTAACGGCATGCCCAGAAGCCATAGACTATTACTACAAAAATTTTAGTGCCAGGGATGGGATACCTTCCAGTGAGTTGTTGGCCATGGAGGTGCCCTGATGACCCCAAAACATTACAGGCTATTTCCAAGGCTCTTGATTTCCCACCAGGAATAGATGATAGACCCTATTGCCGAAGACTCCACATGCCTGGGCTACAGTCACTAAGAAATCAAATTGGTGCTGAGCTGACCAGTTGACACAAAGCTGGAAAAAGTTGCACTGAATGCAGTCTTACAGGACACAGAATCCATCAGCAGTGTAAACAGTGGACACTGAAAGCCTCAAGTTCGGCCAGCCAGGCCAAAAGAGCCAACAAGTGCAATAGTGACATGTCTGTTATAAGGGAAACCAACTGCTCTCTAATTGGATTGGAGACCTGCTCTATGGGAGGGAATACATGCCTAGTACTGAAAACTTAACCAAAAGCCTATGGTGGGGGAGGTCTTGAACATTAGGAGTGTAATGCATGCTCTTGTCTGGCAAAATGCATATATTATGCTTGCCAAACTGCCCTGTAAGTACTTTACTTAATGTTCATACCCATATATTAATGCTACTCTCACTTGTGGTTAGAGAAGCTTCTCTCTTCAGATGGTAG
The DNA here is from genome assembly GCF_020740685.1 of Jaculus jaculus. Classification (NCBI taxonomy): domain Eukaryota; kingdom Metazoa; phylum Chordata; class Mammalia; order Rodentia; family Dipodidae; genus Jaculus; species Jaculus jaculus. The sequence continues at coordinate 49,312,632 of NC_059114.1, read as the reverse complement.
TGACCACTAGAATGACCTAAAAGGCACCAGAGTGCTAGAAGACATGTCAGAAGAGTGCTCAACACTGAAATATCTCTAGCACACCTTCCAAGGCTCAGGCTCCATTGTGGAAGAGATGGTGGAAAGAATGTAAGAGCCAAAGGAAGGGTACCACTCCTTACAATGCATTTTTCCAGACACAAAATGGCCAGGATATCCATGACCTCATAGTGCTTAGCAATACCTTCACAAGATCCTCATAAGAGGAGGAAAAGATGATGGTATCAAAGTAAAAGAGAGTGTATAAGAAATTAAGACAGCAGCAGAGAAGTAAGAGAGATCCAGAGATCCAGAGCCCACACAGGCAGGCCTAAGAGGCTCTGGCAGCGACCGCTCAATCAACAGCTCCGGCATTGGCATCACTGGCTCCAGCAGCAGCAGCAATGCCTCTTGCAGCGGCGGATACAACAGCAGCAGCAGCAGCAATTCCAGCAGCAGCGGTGCCAGGTCTGTGGGGGCCACAGCTTCCAGGCTCAGCTTGCCCCACAGGAAAAGCCAGTGCCCCGCTCCAGAAAACAGAACAGCAGTCCAGTGATCCAGCCAGCCTACTTGAACCCACAGGGCACCAAAGAGGAATACAAGCAGAGCGCAGCATAACTGAGACCAAAATCATTCAAAAAGGTAACTGGGATCATGCCAGGGAAGGGTCTCACTTGGTCACAAGCTGACCTGGAGCCCTCAACAGACCAGAAATCTTAACCTCTTTGTTGATAGAGGTTCTGGTTGTTATAATACCTACTCTTGCATAAATACTCAGTGCTGTTATTCATTGAATGTGCACATTGTTTAGTTAAATTTTAGAATCTATCTGTATTTTGTTCCACTCAGCCTACTTGAATACTCCCATAGCAGGCAAACCCAACCCCTACGAACACCTTTGTAGATACTCTAAGAGTTTTAAGAGCCACACCTAACACCTTAAGCTCCTACCCTGAAGATATATAACATCAGATCGATTGGTACAGCTAAGACCCAGCTAACTAGACAATCCAAGCATTAACTTAATTCAAGATGCAAAAATATATACATTATAACATAAGAAACACTAAAAATCAAGACAATATAAATCCATCAAAAAGAATTAAGGCATCAGAAATGACCTTCAGTGAGAACGAGTTAGAGGAAATGCCTGAGAAAGATTTCAAAAGAATGATTGTAAATATGTTCAAAGAGGTCAAAGAACAAATCGAAGAAATCAAAGAGGAAATCAAAGAAGATGCAGGACACCAATTTAATGAAATAAAGAAGGCAATACAAGACATAAATAAGGAACTAGACATAGTAAAGAAAAACCAGTCAGAATTACTAGCAATGAAGAACACAGTTAATGAAATTAAAAACTCTGTAGAAAATCTCACCAGTAGAATGGATGGAGAGGACAGAACATCTAAGCTAGACCAGGTGGCAGATCTAATACAGCCCAACAAAGAGAAAGACAAACTAATAGAAAAGTATGAGTGGGAATTTCAAGATATTTGGGACACTATGAAAAGATCAAACATAAGAATTCAGGGCATAGTAGAAGGAGAAAAATTTCACTCCAAAGGCAGAATAGGCATCTTCAACAAAATCATAGAAGAAAACTTCCCCCAAATTGGGAAAGAGGTACCAGTGCAGACATAGGAAGCCAAACAAAACCTGGAAAGAACCTCTCCTCGCCATATTATAATTAAACTACCAAACACACAGCCCAAAGAAAAAATATTGAAAGCAGTTAAAGAGAAAAATCAAGTTACCTACAAAGGCAAGCCCATCAAGATTACAGCAGATTACTCAACACAAACTTTAAAAGCCAGAAGGGCTTGGCGTGATGTTTTCCAAATTCTGAAAGATAACAACTGTCAACCAAGGTTACTTTATCCTGCAAAGCTATGCATTCAAATAGAGGGAGAAATAAGGGCATTCCATGACAAAAGCAAACTAAAGAAGTATTTGAAGACAAAAACAGCTCTACAGAAAATACGTGAAAGAATCCTCCATCCCGAAGAGAAGGAAAAGCGCACACATAAGGAACCTGGAAAAAAACAAACAATACTCAAATACTAGTTAACACAAGAGAGAAAAGTTAGAATCAGAACTACAAAAAAAATAGCAAACATAAATACACACCTATCAATAATATCTCTTAATATCAAAGGCCTCAATGTCTCAACCAAAAGACATAGGTTTGGAGACTGGGTTACAAAGCAAGATCCTACAATTTGTTGGCTCCATGAAACTTACCTTTTTACAAAGGATGGACGTTATCTTAGGGTGAAAGGTTGGAAAACGGTGTTTCAAGCAAATGGGCCTAAAAAACAAGCAGGGGTTGCTATCCTAATATTTGACAAGGTAGACTTCAGTCCAATGTTAGTCAAGAAAGATAAGGAAGGTCACTTTATATTGATTAAGAGCACACTCCAACAAGAGGACATTACAATCCTAAACATATATGCACCTAACATAGGTGCTCCCAAATTCATCAAACATATTAGAACTAAGGTCACAGATAACACCAAACACAGTGGTGGTGGGTGACTTTAACACCCCACTCTCATCAATTGACAGGTCATCCTGGGAAAAAATAAACAGAGAGGCATCTGGACTAAATGAGGTCATAGAAGGAATGGACTTAACAGATATATACAGGACATTTCATCCAAATGCTGCAGAATATACATTCTTTTCAGCAGCACATGGAGCATTCTCTAAAATAGACCATATATTAGGACACTAAGCAAATCTTAACAAATATAGGAAAATTTAAATAATTCCTTGCATTCTATCTGGCCACAATGGAATCAAACTACAAATAAATAGCAAGAACAGCTATAGATCATACACAAAATCATGGAAACTAAACAATACACTACTAAATGATGAATAGGTCAATGAAGAAATCAAGAAGGAAATCAAAAAATTAATAGAGTCAAATGATAATGAGAACACAACATACCAAAATCTCTGGGACACAATGAAGGCAGTTCTAAGAGGTAAATTTATAGCTTTAAGTGCCTATATTAAGAAATTAGAAGCCGGGCATGGTGGTGCACACCTTTAATCCCAGCACTCGGAGGGCAGAGGTAGGAGGATCGCTGAGAGTTCGAGCCCACCCTGAGACTACAGAGTGAATTTCAGGTCAGCCTGAGCCAGAGTGAGACCCTACCTTGAAAAACAAACAAAAAAAAAAAATTAGAAAGGTTGCAAGTAAACGATCTAATGCTTCACCTTAAAGACTTGGAAAAAGAAGGACAAGGCAAACCAAAAATCAGTAGATGGGAAAAAATAATAAAGATTAGGGCAGAAATTATTGAAATAGAAATAAAAAAAACAAAGAATCAAAAACAAAGAGTTGGTTCTTTGAAAGGATAAACAAGATTGATAAACCCTTAGCAAATCTGACTGTGGTGGTTTGATTCAGGTGTCCCCCATAAACTTAGGTGATGTGAATGCTAGCTCCCCAGCTGATGGATATTTGGGAATTAATGCCTCCTGGAGGGAGTGTTTTGTTGGGGGCAGGCTTAAGGGCTTTATAGCCAGTTTCCCCATGCCAGTGTTTGGCACACCCTTCTGTTGCTGTGGTCCATCTTATGTTGGCCAGGGGGTGATGTCCATCCTCTGCTCATGCCATTGTTTTCCCCTGCCATCGTGAAGCTTCCCCTCGAGCCTGTAAGCCAAAATAAACCTCTTTTTCCCAGAAGCTACTCTTGGTTGGGTGATTTCTACCAGCAATGCGAACCGGACTGCAACACTGACCAAAAGAAAGAGAGAAGAAACACAAATTAATAAAATTAGAGATGAAAAAGGCAACATCACAGCAGATACCAGAGAAATTCAAAAAATCATAGGGACATACTATAAAAACATATACTCCACTAAGTATGAAAGTCTGAAAGAAATGGATGATTTCCTTGATTTATATGACCTACCTAAATTAAATCAAGATGAGCTTAATAACTTAAATAGACCTATAACAAGTATGGAGATCCGAGCTGTTATCAAAAATCTCCCAAATAAAAAAAGTCCAGGCCCAGATGGATTCACCGCTGAATTTTACTAGACCTTCAGGGAAGAACTAACACCATTGCTTCTTAAGCTTTTCCATAAAATAGAAAAAGAAGGAATCCTACCAAACTCTTTCTACGAAGCCAGCATCACCCTGATACCAAAGCCAGGCAAAGACAGAACAAAAAAGGAAAATTACAGACCAATCTCCTTCATTAACATAGATGTAAAAATTCTCAACAAAATATTGGCAAACAGAATACAAGAATATTTCAGAAAGATCATTCACCTGGACCAAGTAGGCTTTATCCCAGAGATGCAGGGATAGTTCAACATACACAAATCAATAAATGTAATACATTATATAAACAGACTGAAGGACAAAAATCATATGATCATCTCATTAGATGCAGAAAAAGCATTTGACAAAGTCCAACATCCCTTCATGATAAAAGTCATAGAGACTGGGAATAGAAGGATCATATCTCAATATAATAAAGGCTACTTATGACAAGCCTACAGCCAACATGTTACTAAATGGGGAAAATATGGAAGCTTTTCCACTAAAATCAGGAACAAGACAAGAGTGTCTACTGTCCCCACTTTTATTTAATATAGTACTGGAAGTTTTAGCCATAGCAATAAGGCAAGAGACACACATAAAAGGGGTACAAATTGGAAAGGAAGAGATCAAGTTATCATTATTTGCAGATGACATGATTCTATATGTAAAGGACCCTAAAGACTCTACCAGCAAACTGTTAGAGCTGATAAACACCTATAGCCACATACCAGGATACAAAATAAATACACAGAATTCAGTAGCATTCCTATATGCTAACAACAAACACACAGAGAATGAAATCAGAAAATCACTCCCATTCACAATTGCATCAAAAAAAAATAAAGTACCTTGGAATAAACCTAACCAAGGAAGTAAAGGATCTCTACAATGAAAACTGTAAAACACTCATACAAGAAATTGCAGAGGACTAGGAAATGGAAAAACATCCCTTGTTCCTGGATCAGAAGAATCAATATTGTGAAAATGGCAATGTGACCACAAGCAATCTACACATTTAATACAATCCCCATCAAAATTCCAACAGCATTCTTAAGGAAATAGAAAAACAATCCAAAAATTCATTTGGAATCACAAAAAACCTTGAATATCTAAAACAATACTGAGCAACAAAAATGAGGCTGGTGGTATCACTATACCTGATTTTAACCTATACTACAGAGCCATAGTAACAAAAACAGCATGGTACTGGCACAAAAGCAGACATGTAGATCAATGGAACAGAATAGAGGACCCATATGCAAGTCCAGGTAGCTATAGCCACCTGATATTCGATAAAAATGCCAAAAATACTCATTGGACAAAAGACAGCCTCTTCAGCAAATGGTGATGGGAAAACTGGATATGTATCTGTAGAAGGATGAAAATAGATTCTTCTCTCTCTCCATGCACAAGAATTAAGTCCAAATGGATTAAAGATCTTAAAATCAGACCAGAAACTCTGAAACTGCTAGAGGAAAAAGTAGGGGAAACCCTTCAACATATTGGTCTTGGCAAAGACTTTCTGAATGGAACCCCAATTGCTCAGGCAAGAAAGCCACAGATTGACTGCTGGGACCTCATAAAATTACAAAGATTTGTACAGCAAAAGACTGTGAATAAAGCAAAGAGGCAACCTACAGAATGGGAAAAAATCTTTGCCAGCTATACATCTGATAGAGGATTAATATCTAGAATATACAAAGAACTCAAAAAATTAAATAATAAGAAATCTAACAAGCCAATTAAAAAATAGGCTATGGAACTAAATAGAGAGTTCTCAAGAGAAGAAATACGAATGGCATATAAGCATCTAAAAAAATGTTCTACATCCCTAGTCATCAGGGAAATGCAGATTAAAACTACACTGAGATTCCATCTCACTCCTGTCAGATTGTCTACCATCATGAAAACAAATGACCACAAAGTAAAAGAGAGATTGATTGAGAGGGGATATGATGGAGTGTGGATTTGTGCAGGGGAAAGTGGGGGAGGGGAGGGAAATATCATGGTTTACTGTCTGTAAGCACAGAAGCTATCAATAAAAGGGGAACAATTTTAAAAATTAAAAATAACTAAAAATGAAAAATAAAGAAGTCCAAAACAAGTGGGAAAAAAAAGTTTGTCTCATTTTTTAGAACTATCTAGGGTCATTCTAAGTCATGTTGTCACTTATTTTAAGGCTTAGCACCATATCGCTACATAATAATGCCAGCTAACCTTTTTTTGGTATTTATCATGTTGTTGCTAGCCATCACTCCAAGCCCTTTTGTGTATTATTTCATTTACCCGTAATAACAACCTGGGATGGTGAAGTTCTGTTGTCAACTTGATGTGATTAGGAATCCACAGGCATTCCTCTTGTGGGGGGTCGGGGGGTCTCCAAGGTTGCTTGGAAGAAAGATGAACTGAAGAAGAAAGTCCTTTCCCCAAAGTGAGCCCTTCTTCCCCCAAGTGGGTGTCAGCAAGCCCTGAGAGGACGGAGTCCCTTCCTCCCTCGTGGCTGCCAGCGCTGCTTGGTGAGTGCCTTCACTTGCATGTGCATCTATCTTGTCAGGCTCTCCTTGCCCTGCCCGGGACCCAGGTTTCCTCGGCCTTCCATGTGGAGCGAAGCCCCGAGGCTCTCCAGGAGGCCCTCGGGCCTCAGTGCTGGCTTGGGACTGCTCTGAGCAGCTACCAGGCTCCTCGACTCTCAGGCTGGCAGACTGCTATTGTTGGACTGCTGTAAGGTAATCCAATAAACCCCCTTCTTAATACGATTCACTCTAAGGTTTTTGTTCTAGAGAGCCCTGACTAATACACAACCTGTGGGGCAGACAGCATCACTGTCCTCATTTCACCGATGCTAACCCTCATGCACAGACGTGAACCAGTTGCCACAGGTCACCCGTAAGCTTGTGATGGAGCCAGAGTAACAATTAACATTCCACAGCACTTTAAAATGTTTAACAGGTTTTCAGCCATTACAACTCTGGGGCTCCCAAGACATATATCATGAATGGGCTAATCCCAGCATCCAGTTCATTGTGCAAGTGGAAAAACTAAGACTCTAATGCAGTGAAAAACTTTTCCAAAGTAGGAAACGAAGGCACTGGGAGAGAAATTCAGACTTTGTGAATTGAGAGTCTCTCCTCCCTCTAAAGAAACTGCTTTTTTCTACGGTAGACACTCAAAAAATATTTTTGTCATATACGGACGAAAGCGTTATTCCTTAAAACGTAATTCTAGAGTTAAGACCCATATTGCTAAAAAATCAGTCACCCCCACCATCAAATGCAGAGCCCAGCACACAGAGCCTGCTGGTCCGATATTGCCCCGCACCCTCCTGTCACTTCTCTGCTGACGTCCATGTGCCTCCATATGCCAGACAGCCCCCAGAGACACGGGCCATCCCCGTCACCAGCATCACTTACAGGAAGCCACAGCCAAGGACTTCTTAGTATAAAGTCCACAAAGGTCAGAGCACTGAAAGCTAACACTGGTGACGACAGTAGCCCATGTTCAAGATGGCGCCAAGGGGCTGGGAAGATGGCTCAGCAGTTAAAAGTGCTTCTCTGCAAAGTCGGCCTGCCATTTCAACTCCCCAGCCACCCACGTGAGCCTGATGCAGGAAGGGCCACAAGCATTTAGTGTTCATTTGTAGCAGCCAACAGGCCCTGGCATGTGTGCATGCAGGTGTACATGCACACACGTGTAAGATAATAAAGTTATTCTTTTAAAAAGAAAAAAGAAGTGGCACCCAGTGATCTTCCTCTTGGTCTTCCAAATCCTCATATAGTCAGTGCCCTCTTATATTAAGTCAGCTAATGCCACCAACAAAATAAAACAGAGGTAACCAGATGTTATAAAAGACTGCATCTGGAATCTTAAGTCCCCTCAGTTAGGTTCCCCCCCCCCATCCTTCCATACCTACTTCCTTCCTTCTCTCTGTTTTCTCTGATGGAAACCAGGTACCATGTTTCCAGACATAAAGAATCCTTTGGAGATGCCTATGTAGTGATGGGTTAAGACTTTCTATCAAAAGACACTGAGAAATAAAGGCCTGCCAATATCCATGAATGAGCACGGAAGCGGATCCACCATCTCCGGGGGACTAAGCCACAGCTGGAATGAACCTCAAGAGAGACCTTAAGCCAGACTTTCCAGCTAAGCAGCTTCTGGATTCCTGACCCACAGAAACCATAGATAAACGTGGACTCTTTATAATTAGCTACACGGCAACAAAACACTAATACAGGAAGAAGCACTGTTGTAAATTGCTAAAAGAGGGCTGGAGGGATGACTTAGCAGTTAAGGCATTTGCCTGCAAAGCCAAAGGACCCAGGTTTGATACCCCAGGACCCATGTTAGCCAGATGCACAAGGGGTGCATGCGTCTAGAGTTCACTTGCAGTGGCTGCAGCCCTGGCATGCCTATTCTCTCTCTCTCTATCTCTTTCTCCCTCTCTTCCTCCCTCTTTCTCTCTGTCAAATAAATAAATAAAAATAAAATATAAATTGCTAAAAGATTCATATGGTCTCTATTTACCCCCATATGAAACTAAGTATCAGTATGTTTTGGTGCGGAACAACCAGGCAATACCTCCAGGTAGGCTGCATGACATATATTACATATACCATATTCCACTGGAATCTGAAAAACAAAATTGGACCTTGAAACACATTTGGCCCAACAGTTTCAAATAAGGTACTGTAAACCTGAATTTACTTTTTCTAAAACATCATTCTTTTTATTTATTTATTTATTTAAGAGAGAGATAAACAGGCAGAGAAAAAGAGAATGGGCATACCAGGGCCTTCAGCCACTGCAAACAGATGCATGTGACACCTTGTGTATCTGGCTTAAATGGGTACTGGGGAATTGAACTTGGGTCCTTAGGTTTCACAGGCAAGTATCTTAACTGCTAAGCCATCTCTCCAGCCCTAAAACATCATTCTCGATTAACCTAACCCTGGAATTTAAAAAACAACTTCTAGCTGGAGAGATGGCTTAGCGGTTAAGCGCTTGCCTGTGAAGCCTAAGGACCCCGATTCGAGGCTCGGTTCCCCAGGTCCCACGTTAGCCAGATGCGCAAGGGGGCGCAAGCATCTGGAGTTTGTTTGCAGAGGCTGGAAGCCCTGGCACGCCCATTCTCTCTCTCTCCCTTTATCTGTCTTTCTCCCTGTGCCTGTCACTCTCAAATAAATAAATAAATAAATAAATAAATAAATAAATAAATAAATAAATAAATAATGAACAAAAAAAACCAACTTCTATAAATACATATACATATTTGTGTGCATGTATGTATGTATATATATATATATATGTTTGTATGTATGTATGTATGTGTGTGTATGTATGTGTGTATGTGTGTATGTATACATACATATATATAAAATCTCAGAATATCCATCATATAGCCTAATATTTGATTATAAATTATCTGGTCATTTACTCTATTGTTTTATAAGTAAATTTTATCTCACCATCTTCTTATGCCCAAGAGTTCCCCTTTTACTTCATTATCACCACAAGAAATCTTCATGCTACTGGGTATACAATAAGCTAAATAAATTCTAATGCATTTGGGTTCACAAATTTGCATATACAATTACAAAAGAATGTAGCAGACCCAAAACTACCCTACACTAGCCGGGCATGGTGGCACATGCCTTTAATCCCAGCACTGGGAAGGCAGAGGTAGGAGGATTGCCATGAGTTCGAGGTCACCCTGAGACTACATAGTGAATTCCAGGTCATCCTGGGCTAGAGCGAGACTATACCTCAAAAAAAAAAAAAAAAAAACCCTGCACTGAAAACCTATTTGATTTCAAATAACTGCTTCAGACCATGATATAAGAACTATGCAGTGCCTTTTAGTAGTTCTGCTTTCTATAAAGTCTTCAAATATTTGCCTATATTAAATATATATATATATATATATATATGTAATATTACAGAATATATATATATGTAATATTACAGAATATATATATATGTAATATTACAGAAATATATGTATAATAGAATATTTTTCCATGGGTATCTGATAGCTCTGTATTTTTTTAATTTTTATTTTATTTTATTTTATTTTATTTATTTGAGAGCGACAGAGTCAGGGAAAAAGGCAGAGAGACAGAGAGAGAAGAGAATGGGTGCGCCAGGGCTTCCAGCCACTGCAAACAAACTCCAGATGCGTGCACCTCCTTGTGCATCTGGCTAACGTGGGTCCTGGGGAACCAAGCCTTGAACCGGGGTCCTTAGGCTTCACAGGCAAGCACTTAACCACTAAGCCATCTCTCCAGCCCAGCTCTGTATTTTGTTATGGAAGTTGAAGGAAAAAAGTACTTTACCTCAGAAACTAAAGTTAAATTTTAAAAAGTACTTTAGTGTTTAAAATAAAACTGTCTAAAAGAAAAAAAGCTATCAGAAGAGCCCTGGGAAAACCTGCATGTCCTCCAAATGCCCTTGTAAATAGCAGCTGAGTAAGAATTACAATCTGAAGTAATCCAAATGATCATTATCAGGGGAAACCATCTATTAGCCTTCTGATGACTGGCCATCTAAACCTTTCAATGGAAGAACAATTTTGCCTTTCTCTCTCTTCTCTGTACCCACCCTTGGTCAACAAAAAAGGTAACTAATCAGCTTTTAATTTTCTTTCCTAAAGAGACAATCGGAATGGGGCTCTAGGAACATGGGGAGAAGGCTTTTCAAATGCAGACCAAGGAAGAGTTCCAGCGATGCTCTAAAACCAAGCCATGAAATAAATTATTCTTGACATGTTATATGTGTATGTATGTGTATCATGTTTGTACATGGGTGGGTACACATGTAGAAACCAGAGGTCAATGTCAAGTGTCTTCCTCAATCAGTCTCAAGATTATTTTTTGAAACAGGGTCTCACTGAACCTGGAGCTCACAATTTTTGCTAAACTAGATAGCCAGCAACCCTCCTGTCTCTGCTTTTCCAGAGCTGGGATTATAAGCATGTGCCTCCACTCATGGCTTTTACACAGATGCTAAGGATCCAAATTCAGGTCCTTATGCTTGCATAGCAAACACTTTACCATCTGAACCATCTTCCCAGCTCTTATTCTTGAGCTTTTAAATAAACAGGCATTTTCAAAACAGACAAGAAAGTAAAATGTAATTCAATGTCTATCATTCTGAAAACAAATTGTACAAAGTGTTCTCATATACACTGTAAAAGAGTAGACTCATCCAAGAAAGGTTTCACAAATCCAAATGCCAAAATTGCACAGGTAATCAGGACAAGCCACAGACTTAAGGCCTAATTTTAGAGAAGTGGTGAAGAGACTAGGACATGAAAGGAGATGGAATTAGCAGTGAACCTAAGAGGTAGCAACAAATTCTGGCCTCTATGATCGTCTCTTAATCCCTCCTTCCATGCTATAAAGAAAGAAGGGCTAGGAAGGCACCAAGCCAAGAACTATGGGGTGAGGGACTACAGACAAGGATCTAGTCCCATGATCTGGGCTCTGGAAAATCAGGGTCCCTCTCTGGGCCCCTGTTCCCTCACTTACAGACTACAGAGCTAGCTATGCCAGGTCTAGCATGCTCAGTGAAATCCAGTTTGTTGTTGTTTAGGTCACCTTTTCCAATCTTTCTTCCTCTCTGCTGTCTTGTCAGAAATGCCATGGCACCAAACTAACTGGGGATAAGTAAGCATGCAGAGGTTTGATGCACAGGATCAACACCTGAACCACTGGGCAAAAGAGTGAGTGCCTGATTAAAAAAAAAAAAAAAAAAACAGCAATGACAAGCAGAAACAAGTCTGTGTGAACAATTCTGTGATGCTATGGTATTATCTAGATTATGGACATTGGAGATTCTCTTCACAAAAGAAGCTGTTGCAGCCTGCAAATCAACTGGTATTTTTGAAGTGTGAAAGCAACCATGGACTTTAAAAATATGCAATCCAGACAAGACCATAAAGCTTGTATTATGCCTGTTTCAAGACCACAAAGATTTACTGAGCTTTCCCCTCAGTCACAGGGACCTTATCCAATTCCATAAAGCTGCTTCCTAGGTTTTAACCTGCAATCCTGCTAGAGATCCCTGAAGTCCAGGGTTGAGAGTGGTAAGGGAGAATGTGTGTGTTCAGAAATAATATTCTAGCTATCTATACTATTTTTACCAGGAAAAAGAAAAAGCACTTGCTAGCTTGCTCAGAACAGCTCTATAACCATTTCTCAGTATGTTTCAAGGTAACAGATGAACACCATATACATATATAAATGATAATAATTTCCCCAACATCTTTTTTAGTAAATTATTAACTTTCTTATATAAACAAATCATGTGTTGGTCATATTCCCATTGGATTATACTCTTTATATCTCCTCTCCCCCACCTCCATCCCACTAAGGTACCTCCTCAATGGGGTTGTCATGTATATATCAGTCATTCTCTGTGTATGGGGTGTTAATGTCTCAGGACACTCTTTCCCATGCTGTGGCTCTTACAATCTTTCCACTCCCTCTTCTGCAATGACCTCTGAGCCTTGGCAAGTGTGTTGTAAGTCTGCTTTAGTGTTGAGCTGTCTGCAGCCTCTGGAGTTCTGCTTTGATGAATGTTCAGTGCCCTCAGTATCCATCAGCAGCTCCCTGGAGCCGGTTGTCAGGCTGGCACTGAGAGCAGCACTCATGTTTAAAACACCACTTCTTCCTTACCTACTAAAACTGCCAAAGAAAACTTATTCATAAAGCACATGCACACACAGAAAGTTCATTAATTAATTTAAAAAACACATGCAAATATCTCTTTCCCAGTCCTCTTCCAACTGACTTACAGGAAAAAAAAAAAAAAAAGACAAATCTTTCATGGAACATAAATAGCAATACCCAAAGCTTGTACAGAAAAAACTTTGGAAATCTAAGTATCTAATCACAGCTTCATGTTATTAAAAAAAAAAAAAATAGCAGCAGTATTCTTGAATTAGTTCTTCACTGAATCCACCTGACCTAGTACCACCATGTATTGGACATCCAACCAAGGTCCCTGAGGACGTAACCATGGGAAAACAAATAATATCACTGCTTCTAGGAGCTTGATAGAAATCACTTTCTCAAAGCAATGTGTTTTCTTATTTTTTCTTTTATAGGAGTGGAGGCACATGCCAATAATCCCAACACTTGGGAGGCAAAGGCAGAAGGCTAGTTGTAAGTTTGAGCCCAGCCTGGTCTAGTCAGTTTCAAACCAACCAGGGCTACAGAATGAGACCCTGTTTCAACCCCCGCTCCTACCCCACCACTTCCCAAAAATTAAATAGTTTCAACTACCAGTATTTTCCCTGCTGAATGACACACACCTTACCAAGGAGAGAGTAAAATAAACAAGATGCCTAGTCATGTAGACCAATGGAACACAAGTGAGATTCCAGAAATAAATACTCAAGTTACTGGCAGCTAATCTGGGTTTTGTTTTGTTTTGTTTTGTTTTGTTTTGTTTTTAATAATAGAGCCAAGACAGCTCAATGGGGAAAAGGTCTTTTCAACAAATGGTTCTGGGACAACTAGATAACCTCAAACAAAAGTATGAAGAATGAATCATAGACCTAAATGTAAGACTATAGGCTTTAAAATCCTTAAAGGAAACATAAGAATAAATGTTCATGCTTGGGTTAAACAATGGTTTCTCAAGTATAACACCAAACAGTACAAGGCACAAAATGAAAAAAGAAATGGCTTCATCAAAATTACAATTTTGCGCCACATGTTCTCTCTCATATGTGGATCCTAGCTACAGATGACTGGGCTTTTGTGTGAGAATGAAAATACTTAGTAGCAGAGGCCAGTAAGTTGAAAAGGAGACATAAAGAGTGGAGAAAGGAAGGGAGGAGGATACTTAATAGGTTGATATTGTATATATGTAATTACAATGATTGTAATGGGGAGGTAATATGATGGAGAATGGAATTTCAAGTGGGAAAGTGTGGGGGTGGGGAGGGAGGGAATTACCATGGGATATATTTTATAATCATGGAAAATGTTAATAAATATTAAATTTAAAAAAAATAAATAAATAAAATAAAATAAAAAATTACAATTTTGTTTCTGAAGGGATACCTTCAGGCTTGAAAGATGGCTTAGCAGTTAAGGTGCTTGCCTGCAAAGCCTATGGACCCAGGTTCAATTCCCATATAAGCCAGATAGACAAAGTGGCACATGCCTCTGGAGTTCATCTGCAGTGGCTAGAGACCCGCCTGGCACACACTCTCACTCATTCTCTCTCTCTCCCCCCTCTGTCTTTCTCTCTTTCAAATAAATAAATAAGTAAAGTAAGTATTTTTTTAAGCATACCTTCAAGCAAGTAAAAAAGACTATCCCTGGGATGGAAGAAAATATCTGCAAATCAGGTAAGATACATGTACAGAATATACATGCATATTCAAATTCATACTCAATGATAAAGGACAAATAATTCAAATTTTAAAATTGGCAAGGCATCTTAATGGACATTTCCTAAAGAATACACAAAAATGGCCCAAGAAGCACATCATAAGATGTTCAAACTCATTAATCAGCAGGGAAAAATTGCAAAGCAACTGAGATACTCTTTCACACCAAAATGATTATAATCAAAATGACAGATTATGAAAAATGAATGTGGAAGAATTGGGACCCTTACATTGCTGGTAAGAATGTAAGATGGAAAAGCCATGGTGGAAAATAATTGGTACTTCCTTAAGCTGTCAAATCTCTACTAAATATGTAAAAAAAAGAAATTAAGATATACAGCCACATAAAAACTGAACATGAATGTTGTAGTATTTATAATAGCCCCAAAATAAACAAAAGCCAAACTGGTAGAAGATCAGTGGCACAGCACATCCAAACAATGTATTACTTAACAGAAAAATATAAGAAGTACTGATTAACGGCTGCATTGTCAATGAACCTTAAAAATGCTATGCTAGGGCTGGAGAGATGGCTTAGCGGTTAAGGCACATACCTACAAAGCCTAAGGACCCAGGTTCGATTCTCCAGGTCCCATATAAGCCAGATGCACAGGGTGGCACATGCCTCTGGAATTTGTTTGCAGTGGCTAGAGACCCTGACGGGCCCATTCTCTCCCTCCCCACCCTCTCTCTGTTGGTCTTTAATAAATAAATAAGAAAATGCTATGCTAACCAAAGCAGCAATCCAGAAGCTACCATAAACTCAATACTAAAGTAGACTTAAAGCACACCCACCAAGACTTAGGGAGGTTTGCAGAAGAGGGGGCAGAAAGAATGTAAGAGCCACAGGGTGGAAGGGAATACCCAGCGACCTGGCCCTCCCCACAATGGCAGACTGCTGCTCTCACAGCTCATAACCCACAAGTCCACAGTGAACACCAGCAATCCCACTAAGGAGGGCCCTCAGTGGGCTGGGGGCAGGGAGGAGGGAAATGATGGTACCAACAGATGATGTGTCCATACCAAGTTTCTACTTAATAAAAAACATAGAGCTTAGGAAAAGACAAAATTATCACCTAAACACCACTAGTCCACCCACCCCTAACAGTATCACACGGAAAATAAAATGCATGTAATTGGGGGAAAAAATGTCATGCTAAATGAAAGCTAGCCACAGAAAATCATACATTATACAAAATCATCTATAGAAGATGTCCTGAACATGTAAATCGATAAGCAAAAACAGTAGTTGTTCAAGGGTGGTGAGCTGGAAAGAAATGAGTGACTGCTACTGAGCACACAGTTTATTTTTGGAGTGATGAAAATGTCTACAAATTGATAGAGATGTTGGGTATATGCCTCTGAATATAAACAAAAACCATGCAACTGTTCACTATGATTGGGTAAATTACATAGCATGAGTAACATTCCCCTAAAGCTGCTCTTAAAATTCAATGAGAAGTTAGGTCAAGAAGGCGTACTACTTACATCCAGAAAACCTTAAAAGGCCATAGAGGGGGATGTCTTTTCTCAGATTCATTACCTTGCGTCCAAGCAACACTAATTTATCTATCGATTGTTCCATAGGAACTGGGCTTGTTTGGGAATCCTATAAAAAAAGGCCTTCACCACCTCCCTCAGGGGTTTTCATTCCACTATCAGCAAGCAACATTCATGGGGCACAGAGCTAAAAGTTCATGGACACACCTCGGGATAAGGTGGAGATCCTGTCCCAAACTCTATCCACCAGGATGCACACTCAAAGGTGACGTGCTGTTTTAACAGTGCTAACAAATGGGATGGAGACCAGAAGCCAGTTTATTTATATCCAAATATGCCCTCTTTACCCCATTATATTCCTTCCAGGGCAAGGTGAGCAGGAATAGACAAAGACCGCCGCAAGGAAATGCAAGCTTGATTAAGGTCACAGGTGGCCTGCACCAAGGAGAAGTCTTCAGAACCGAATGTTCCTAAATAAAGCTCTGCTTGGTGAGGGCTGGTGTTTCTCTCCAACAAGGTGACATGACCTGGGACTTTCCAGGCAGACAAGATATGGGTAGAGGGAATGGGGGAAACTCAGAGGCAGCTCAATTTGGCTAGACAGCAAGAGAGACATGAGGAAGCAGTAGTGAGAAAAGATAGAAAGGATGTGGGAGTGTGGTGACTAAGGGAAACCGTGTTGGTTAGATATCCGTAGATACTGATGACTCCTCAGACCCTCATTTGGAGGAGAAATAGTACCATGTTCCACCTGAGCATGAATTACACACCTAAATCTCTACCTTAGCCCAACTGCTTTTTTATCCTGTCTACATTTTTGATTGCCTACTGCACACTACGATGGATGCCTAAGCGCCCATCACTGCTCCCCTCCAGACCTGGCCCCAGCATGACGAATGGCTCCACACCATTCATCAGTTAAAATGTTTTGATTCCTGGGGCTGGAGAGATTTCTCAGTTGTTAGGGTGCTTGCCTGCAAAGCCTAAGGACCTGGGTTCAATTCCCCAGTATCCAAATAAAGCCAGATCTATAAGGTGGCACATACCTCTAGAGTTTTGTTTGCGGCAGCTACAGACCTGGGCGTGCCCTTTCTTTCTCTTTCTCTCCCTCCCTCCCTCTCTCCCTCCCTCCCTCCTTCCCTCTCTCTCTCTCTCTCTCTCAAATAAATAAATTATTTTTTTAATGTTTGATTCCCTGGTAACAGAGCTCTCGTTGGAAGAGGCTTCAATGTGAAGAAGCTCATGAGCTCACCTATGAGGGAACCCAGGAACCAGGAGAGAAGGCTCAGGGTGGGTGAGATAGGCCAGGAGCCCTGCTTCTCCCAGATGACACCACTGCAGGAGACAGGAACGTCCCGCTTTCTCCAGAAGCCAAGCAGACTTCTGTGTCTCTTTTGGTCAGAAAGCATTTTGCAGCTTTTGCTTTTTGTTTTTTTGTTATTGTTGTTGTTGGGGTTTTTGTTTGTTTGTTTGTTGTTGAGCTACAATAGCAACAGGCTCACCATTACAGCAATGATCCTCCTTGAAACTTGGTGGGGATGGCATCAATATCCTTCCAGGGCCAATGGCTGCATGTGGAGAGCAGCTGGGTCAGGAAGAGGGGAGTTGGGGTGTTGATGGCTGCCAGCAGTGCCTTTTACCCCTTGGGCCAACATTTTTTTTAAATTTTTATTAGCATTTTCCATGATTATAAAAAATTATCCCATGGTAATTCCCTCCCTCCCCACCCCCACACTTTCCCCTTTGAAATTCCATTCTCCATCATATTACCTCCCCATCACAATCATTGTACTTACATATATATAATATCAACCTATTAAGTACCCTCCTCCCTTCCTTTCTCTTCCCTTTATGTCTCCTTTTTAACTTACTGGCCTCTGCTACTAAGTATTTTCCTTCTCACACAGAAGCCCAATCATCTGTAGCTAGGATCCACATATAGAGAGAACATGTGGCGCTTGGCTTTCTGGGCCTGGGTTACCTCACTTAATCCTTTCCAGTTCCATCCATTTTTCTGCAGATTTCATAACTTTATTTTTCTCTACCGCTGAGTAGAACTCCATTGTATAAATGTGCCACATCTTCATTGTCCACTCATCAGTTGAGGGACATTTAGGCTGGTTCCATTTCCCAGCTATTATAAATTGAGCAGCAATAAACATGGTTGAGCACGTACTTCTAAGGAAATGAGATGATTCCTTCGGATATATGCCTAGGAGTGCTATAGCTGGGTCATATGGTAGATCAATCTTTAGCTGTTTTAGGAACCTCCACACTGATTTCCACAATGGCTGGACCAGATTGCATTCCCATCAGCAGTGTAGAAGGGTTCCTCTTTTTCCACATCCCCGCCAACATTTATGATCATTTGTTTTCATGATGGTTTGGGCCAACATTTTTAAATGCCCACATCCTACTAGGTCTTGGAGTTCCCAACTCCTAAACATCTTCTAGATTTTGTTTACTCTCCCATTTTCCCATTACTATTGCCCTACATCACACCCTTCTCAGTTCACTCAACACGTTTCAGTACCCCGCTGCCTCTGTTAACCTCTTGTGTCTTTCTGATGCTCTGCCTACACTTCATAGGCTAGTGAGTTTCTGTACTCGGGTTTTTAAGCTCCTAGCATGAGAAGTGTGGCTTTCAGCAACATTCCTTGGAGCCACTAAACCTAAGTCACCATGGGCAGGGGTAAAGGAGTTTCCAATTTGGAACCAAGGAACAACTATATTCAAAATTATATATTATACATACCAACAGTAGTTACCATGTATTGAGCTGTTCTGGTCTTATACACCCCAAAAATATTTTCTCAGTTTTTCATAATCATCCTTTGAGGCAGATGTCTCTCAACATAATGATGAAGAAACTGACACTTGCTAAGGAAAAATCATTTGTCCAGTCAAAGCTGGTAATGTGTGTCAGGTAAGGACTTGAACACAGGCAAGGAGCTCAGAGAAGGACTGAAGTACACATAGCCCATCACTATGAGGCTGGTTTGGGGTATGATGGGTGGAGGCCACACTAAATCAGGAATTCCAGGGATGGGGAGAAAAAAATATTTTTAATAGTTTAACATTTATTAATATTTTAATATTTGTTTATTTATGAGAGAGAGGGAAAGAAGCCAACAGAGAGAGGAAGAATGCACTGCCAGGGCCTCTAGCTACTGCAAACAAACTCCAGACACATGTGCCCCCTTGTGTATGTGGCTTTAAGCGGTTACCAGGGGAGTCACAGCCAGGTCCTTAGGCTTTGCAGACAAGCACCTTACAGCTGAACCATCTCTCCAGTCCCAAAAACCAATTTTGACAAGTGGCATTTATACAACAAAGGATCAACACTGTTTCTCAAACTTGGGTCTGAATAAAGGGCAAAGTGTAACCCAAATGGCTGATACAAATTGACTCCGTGGCTAGCTCATGAACCTGGCCTTCAGTCACTTACTATCTGTGTAGAAAGCTGGACTTTTGTTGGTGGCGTTTTGAGACATGATCTCACAATGTAGCCCTAGCTGGCCTAGAACTCCTATGTTAAACCAGGCTGGCCTCAAACTTGTGGCAATCCTCCCACTGCCTCTGGAGTGCTGGGATTACAGGAGGGAGCCACATCCAGCTGAACACTGTACTCCAAACAAAGCGCGTTATTACTGCCTTGTAATACCATCCACATATATCTCAGAACTCAGAGGCACCCTGCCTTATGGGGAGCTCAGAATGTGTCCTTTATAAACAAGACGCTGCAGAATTTGGTTTGGTTCCCCCTCAGTCTCGCTCTGCTGATCCCTCCCTTGCCATCTGACCTTTGGGCTGCTGTGCTGTTGTCTGGGTGAAGCAGCACTGGGCATTCCCACCCAGCACTCCCCAGGTTTCCCTGCTTGATCCATCTCTCTTGTTCTGACTTCCTCTTGGCATGTCAATCTCCTTGGTAAGAAACAGACTCCTGGCAGGTTTGGAAGAGCAGCCAAACCTTTCAAGTCTTTAGCATTTCATAGGGGATCTTCTAGAGGGGCCATTCAGCCCCTGGGGAATCTCATAGAGAGAGTGTTTAGTTACAGAGAATGGAATTAACAATAGAGCACTGGGGAAGAATAGCTGTTTCACTTAAAAAAGAAAACAAACAGAAAATCCATGCAAGGCTGGTGGGAGGGGCAGGGATGGCCATAGGAATGCAAGCTGCATATTTTGAGAATGGTACAGACTCTCCACATTGAAGTTACAAGATTCTTGAGTCACAAAGTAAACTGACTGGTTCCTGAACTTAACACACCTTGTCTCTGCCTAGAACATGTGATAACAGATATCTGCTTAACCTTAATATACAAGATTTACCAACGTGACTCAGGGCGCAGAAGCAAATGGCAATTATAGTCACTGCAACCCAAAACAGAGTGACCAGGAGCAACGTGTACCAGCTTTAAATGTGACTCAATGTCAGAGATAAAGCTCTGCCAAGCAGCCAGTCTCGGAGTGGCAGGAGGGACACAGCCAGACCTCTGATTTGTTGCATTTATATTGACCTACAAATATCCATAACCTTGAGCTGAAAAAATACTTTTCCAAGAAAACTCAATATTTGACTTATTCACTATGTCTTTTTTACTAGGCCTGAAAGCAGTGCCAAATTAGGTTTATGCAGCTTCAAGAGTAAAATGAGTAGAAGAACAAGAGTAAAGCTTCTAGCAGCAGCGTGATTGTGTAAGCCCACAGAGCAAAGCCAACCAGCACTGTCCTCAGAGACCAGGAAACAAGGAAGAAAAGCAAGTCAAGTGGGACCCTGCCATCATGAAAGGCTCCCTTCTGCAACAAGACCCTCACATTGGAAGGAGAAAGTTATATTTAAAAATGAGACAGAGAGAGAGAGGAGAAGGAGAAGCAGCCCATGCCTATGATCCCAGCACCGGAAAGGTAGAGGCAGGTAGAACAGGAGTTCAACGTCATCCTCTGCTACATAACCACTGTAAGACCATCCTGGGCTACATGAGACTCTGTCTCAACTCTCCCTGCTCCCTTCTCTGAAAGAGAGATGAAAGGCTTGAAGCTGGTTCTGCAAGACAAGAATGGCAGGCGCATGTTTCCTTCAACAGTTACCTGTCAACAGCAATGCAACGTGCTGGATGCATCCAGTCCACTGAATCTCATTTTCCACCCATTATCAATATAAAAATTAGAGTCTCTTGGCAACAAATTTTCAGTGAAATTCACTTTATCCTAGGCCTTTTCCAATAAAAATAAAGTGGCAAAGGAATGTCATTATCCACAGTAAAGATTTTTCAAAATAGCCTATTCCAACCATGGCACTCCATTCCTTCCTCTATTCAAATTATAGTTAATAAGCACCTATTACATGAAACTTACAGCTCCAGTAGCTGGAGATCACAGCTAAGAGACAGATGAGTCCAGAAAAGTAAAATGTGTTCAAGGTAGCAGATTCTGTGACAAGGGCGTGTGAGAGGCATGGATGAGTCCCTGGGTCAGGCTCAGCTGAAGGCTTCCCAGCAGATGAAACACTTGATTCAAGTCTTAAAGGACGGTTCAGAAGAAGAGATATTTGGGGAAAGGTAAAAGGACACAGCAGTTAGAAGGCATCCCACACATAAAGTCTCAAGAAACTCTGAAATGTCTGGGAAACTGAAGCAGTTCTGAATGGTAAGACAGAGAGAGCGCTACTGGGCAGGCTGGGTTACCTTCCCAGCAGGGCAGGGTCAGTGAAGTTTGGGCCTATCTCCAGACAGCAATGAGCCAGCATAAGAAGGGGAAATTAAGAAAGAAGGAAGAGGAAAGTCAACTGTTTATGGGTGCTCACCACATGCAGGACCCCAAGAATGTATAAGGTAACTATAATTATTTGTCTCTTTATTAAAGAAGGTAAAAGTGAGAAAAGATAAATATCTTTCTGGCTGGGTATGTTGGCACATACCTTCAATGCCAGAACTTGGGAGGCTGAGGTAGAAGGAGTGTTGTGAGTTCAAGGCCAGCCTGAGACTACATAGTAAATTCCAGGTCAGCCTGGGCTAAAGCAAGACCCTACTTCAGGAAAAATATATTAAAAAAAAAAAAAAAAAAAACTTGGGCTGGAGAGATTGCTCAGCAGTTAAGGTACTTGCCTGTAAAACCTAACAACCCAGGTTTGATTCCCCAGTACCCACATAAAGGCAGATGCACTTGCCCCTGGAGCTTGTTTGCAGTGGCTGAAGGCCAGTGGTGTACCCAGTGCTTCTCTCTCTCTCTTTCTCTCTCTCTCTCTCTCTCTGTTTCCTCACTCCTCCCTCTTTCTCTCTCAAATAAGTAAAAATATTTTTAAATGTATCTTTCCGAAGCTCCAAAGCCAGCTTATATTAATAGACATGTCACCATAAGATCATCTGCTTCAACCTGAATTTATAAGGCCCCTGACTTTATAAGTTATGTGGTTAATATCAAAATATGTAAATGCTCACATATATGCTTAATAAAATTTGTGAACAACTATTCCTTTTCATGTTCTCCCCCAGTCTCCTGAAAACTTTTTTTTTACTGTTCCAAATTAAAATAAAACACAATTCTTCACAAAATCCATATAATTTAAAACCTCATGTTATAATTGCTTTTTTTTTTCCTGGTTCATGAGGAAGTCTCTAATCAAAGGATCAAAACAGACTTACAGGATTCACACAGGAATCTCAGAATGGGTAGGGGTTAACATTATTTACCAGTTAACGGATGAATTGTATGTTGTAAGTGGACAAATTCTATGATGTATCTTAAAGCTACAAGGCAAAGTTAATTGAGTTTCCATTTTACTGTCATTAACTTAGTCATTATATCTATGAAAAATCACTACCTCAGTATTCATTCAGAGGACCAAATCTCACTGAAATGAAAATACTAACTGCAACAGCAATTCTGAGGACTAACTTGTTATCAAACCTTGTGATATTTTTCCGGAAAGAATTTTGTGAACCAAATAATGATTTAGAAAAGTCCTTTGAGCTTTCTAAAGTTTTGCTTTCTAAAAGAACAAAAAGAAAGAGCTCTACTTCCCCCAGCTCAGAGAACTACAAAGGGCCTAACAAAAGTTTCCCAGAACAAACATTACTCAAAAAACTGAGACCAACCACAGCAGAAATTCTCACTTGAATAAACAATAGAGATAGCAGCAAAGAATATGCAGACAAAAGCTACTGTGGGGGCTGAACATACAACCAATAGCTTTCAGCTTATATACACTTGGATCTTTAATTCTGGAGTAGAGCTCCAACAATGAACTGCATGAGAAAGAGTTCCTGCTTGCCCAGTGAGGTTACCTCTGAAACAAGAATGCAAATACCTATGTAACACTGGTATAATGCAAAAAAAAAAAAAAAAAAAGTTTCTAATTAATTTTTTCTAATTAATTTTTAAGCAGAAAACTATTTTCATCTAAATGATACGTGTTTGAACACATAAGAGATACAGTCGTTGCCTTCACACTGATGTGCTATGAGAATACATCAAGTTTTTCCATTGAAAAACTTTTATCTAAGTTGTGGAAAATTACATCATAACTAACATTTCAATCTGTAATTTGGTACATAAATCCAAGGAGTTTTTTTTTAATATAGCACAAACAAAATATTTTACCAAGCTTCTTTCAGACTTCTACTTTTGTTTACTATAATCAATCTTCTAACTCATAATACATTATTATAACAGCAATACAAAAAAAATTTGTCTTTCTTTTTTTACAAGCAAATTCTTAAGTAATCATCTAAGAATCTGTAAAATTCCTTCTATAAAGACAAAAGTTGAGCTGGGTATGGTGGTGCACCCCTTTAATCCCAGCACTTGGGAGGAAGAGATAGGAAGATCGTTATAAATTGGAGTTCACCTAAGACTACATAGTGAATTCCAGGTCAGCCTGGGCTAGAGTGAGACCCTTACCTTGAAAAATAAAAAATAAAAATTAAAAAAAGACAAAAGCTGGGCACAGTGGCTCATAGATGCTATAATCCCAACACTCAGGATGCTAAGGCAAATTCTAAGCCAGGCTTTTTACAGTGTGAGATCATGTCTCAAAAAAATAAAAGTGGGGGGGGAGCTGGAAAGACGGCTTAGTGGTTTGATTCCCCAGGACCCATGTAAGCTAGATGCACAAGGTGGCACATGCACCTGGAGTTCATTTGCAGCGCCTAGAGGCCCTGGCACACCCATTCTCTCTCTCTCCCTCCCTCTCTCTCTCTCTCAAATAAATAACATAAAAATATTAAAAATCCAAAAAGGGGATGTGGAGAGATGGCTCAGCAGTCAAGGCACTTGCCTGCAAAGCCTAAAGACCCAGGTTCAATTCCCCAGCACCCACATTAAGCCAGATGCTCTAGGTGGTGCACGTGTCTGGAGTTCATTTGTAGTGGGTACAGGAGGCCCTGGTGAGCCATTCTTTCTATCTGCCTCTTTCTCTCTCACACAAATAAATATATAAAATATTTTTTAAAAAAATGAAAACAAAAGGAAAGACATAAAATATGTAAACAATTTTATACAAAAGTAACTGTCAGGCCAGGTATGGTGACACACACCTTTAATCCCAGCACTTGGAAGGCTGAGGTAGGAGGACTGCTGTGAATTCGAGGTTACCCTGAGACTACATAGTGAATTCCAGGTCAGCCTGGGCCAGAGTGAGACCTTACCTCAAAAACCAAAAAAAAAAAAGCTGGGCGTGGTGGCGCACGCCTTTAGTCCCAGCACTTGGGAGGTAGAGGTAGGAGTATCGCCGTGAGTTTGAGGCCACCCTGAGACTCCTTAATGAATTCCAGGTCAGCCTGAGCTACAGTGAGACTCTACCTCAAAAAAAAAAAAAAAAAGTAATGGCACACACCTTTAATCCCAGCACTTGGGAGGCAGAGGTAGGTGGATCACCTTGAGTTCAAGGCCACCCTGAGATAGTCAATTCCATTCCAGGTCAAGCATGGACTAATGTGAGACCCTACCTTGAAAAAACAAAACAAAAACAAACAAACAAAAAAAGGAATGTCCCCATTCCATTTAAGAATAGGAAAGATGGCCAACCACAAAATCAATATTTAAATGTACTTTTAAAATATAAAATCAAATTTTTTTCTACTTGCTGAAGAAAATAAGCTAATTGATGTTACTTGCTTAACTTGGCTTTTATTTTATTTCATTTTCCAGGAAATTTTGTTATGATAAAAATACAAAAAGAAACACATTAACATCAAGCACATAAGGTTAAAAATCAAGACTTCTAAACAATATGTGATTATGACATAGGAGTACAATGTATTCAAAGTATTTGCAAAAAAAAAAAATGTGTTTTCAGGGCTGGAGAGATGGCCTAGCAGTTGCCTGTGAAGCTTAATGACCTAGGTTCAATTCCCAAATATCCATGTAAGCCAGATACACAAGATGACATATGCATCTGGAGTTCCTTTGCAGGGGGGTAGAAGTCCTGGTACACCCATTCTCTCCCTCCCTCTCTATCTGCCTCTCTCTCTCAAATAAATAAATAAAATTAAATAATGTATTTTCAGTAACATGATATATATAAAGTGAGGAATCAAGTTTTGAAATGCCATTGATGACTAAGTCTTCACTGTTTTTCCACTAGCACTGATTATTTTTCTTCTTTTATTGGGGAGGGGGTAGCTTGTGTATGTTATATGTGGTGTGGTATGTGATATATGCATGTGTGTGTGTATGTGTGTGAAGATGTATGGGCCCCATGCAAGTGTGCATGGAGGCCAGAGGAGAACATGGGATGTCCTTATATATTAATTATATATTAATTCATGTATTTTCTTGAGAAGAAGTCATAACCTGAAGCTAAGTTTTCATGAGCCTTGGCAATTCTCCAGTCTCTGCCCCCCAAGGGACTGGGTTAACAGGCATGCATGGCCTTGCCCAGCTGTTTACATGGGTCCTGGGGAAGTGAACTCAGATGGTCTCAGGCCCTCATGCTTGCATAGCAAGCGTTCTTAACCACTGAGCCACTCGCCCACAATATTGACCTTCTTTTTTTTTTTTTAATCATCCTTCCAGTACTTCCAAGATGCAAGTTTCCTGGACAGCTTCAACCAGAACTAAATTTTCATGAATTTTTCAAGCTTCAAAACTTTAGAAATAGCCTTAGCATGCTAAATTTCAGAAAAACTACCTGAAAGACTGATTTGTGTTTTCCCATCTTTCTTGAACACTCAAGAGACTCCATACTTTTTTTCATCCAAATTTACTCATTTTCTAGTATCTGAAGATGTAGGTGTTTGTCTTCTGTTTTCACAGAGAAGTATCTGGGTCTCTTCTACCTTAGAAATACTTCTGGCCTTGCACTCACTTTCTTTTTTTAATTGATAATAACCAAAGCCATCAACTATACTATCGCAGGGGAAAACACCACAACAGTAGCAACTGACTATTAACGCGGAAGTAATTGTTCATGCTTTTATTTATGGGCTAAAGTGGAAGCTACTTTTATCTAATTTATACAATATCCAGTAATGTACCTATATACCATAATGTAGGAAGGCTAGGACAAGGACTTTAAAAGGTCCAATATGTTCAGAATAGCACACGTGTTCCTGCAATGTGTGATTATCATTTACATGTGAAATACCGTTGCATACCTTATATCACTGAAAAATATACAAATGCTTAATTCTGTACACACCACAAGTAGGTAAATAGGGGTTTAGCATATGCACTTGTAGGGAAGTGTAGTACTTCACACAATGTGGTTAACTTCAGCAGACATCTGTGTTACACACATGGCCATCAAAATAATCACAGCATGCTTTTGTGACACCAAAAGAGGCCAAGCCTGTTGTGAAATGATTACTTCCAATCCAAGCCTGCTTAAATTATTGTTTAGTTACATGGCACACAGCCAAAATAACAGTATTAAGAAGATGCTGTTGCCTTTGAATCTCTCACCAATTTTCAACCTATTTATAAAACAGAATAAGCACCATCGAGTTATTAAAAATAATTATGGGTCAGGCTTTTTGCTTCATGATTCTTTCACAGTTTTATTCCATTTGATCCCAAGTCTTGCTGTCCTCTTGACAGAATAATATACGCACTGCGCAGCTGACAGGGATATGGCTTTCATGATTAAACAGGAAGGCCAAGATGCAGATGACGCTAGACTCCAGATGAATGTAGACTCTGCACTTCAGAAAGACTTCTTTGTTGTTTTAGTATCAGATCATCCCCAGTTGTTGTTTTTTTTTTTCTGATTCCACTCCCACAATGGAGAATATAAGTATTCCTAAGAACTAAGGATGTTTTGATTTTTTTTTTCTTGCCTTCCCCCCCTAGAATGAGTAGGGCCTCATTCTAGCTCAGGCTAACCTAGAACTCACAGCAATCCTCCTACCTCTGCCTCCCAAGTGCTGGGATTAAAGGTGTGTGCCACCATGAGCAGCTTTTCTTGCCCATTTTGTTCACATAATGCACCACAAAACCTCCCATAACCTTGTAAAGTACTTTTCTTTTCCTGATTTCTTTGGGTGGGTGAGAAGGTTTTGGGGAATTACAGAGAAATGTTTTTAAAATGCAAAATGAACACTCTCCCCCTAAAGACCGTTTTATTGTTCTTGGGGGGGACATGAAATGGGAATCTGAATGAATTGTGCTTATTATAATTACAGGGGAAACAATATTCTAAACGATTTCCTCAAGGAAAAGCTAACAATCTTCTATCTTTAAATGATCATTATTGCCTCCTGCTGCAAAAGGATTACACCTGCAAAAATCTGAATCTTGTACGCAGAACTAGCAAGGTTTCTAGCTAGGAACACGATATTCTAGGAGGCATAAACCTAGGTAAAACAGACTCGCACAAGGAAATGCCCAGGTCCCACCTCATTCAGATTAACTTCTGCAATGACAAGCCTAGGAAGATACTGAACAGGCAGAGCTGGAGTTCTCTGCGGGGGCGGGGGGAGGGTCCGTCACCACACATTCAGCTGGCATTATCCAAAATGCCTCCGTGAGTGATTTAAAACTGAAGGGGAAAAAAGGGAAACAAAACAGTAAGACGCTGGAGACTCAGATCTCCTTGGTAATTGTTGGAGCAGCGAAACAAGCGCGCAGGCGCATCCTCGGATTGTCAGGTATAAACGTAAGTGCTCGTCAAAATTAAGGAAGTGGGTCTCGGCCAGCTCCCTCGGGTTTTTGTGTTCACAGGTTAGTAGTAGCAACGCATGGTTAACGACTACAAAACAGGAGCAAAGTCATCACGGAGTCGCCTTGAGAGATGTTTACTTAAATGTGGGAATAAACCCAACTCGCCTGCGGAAAGGGAAATTATTTTCTGTGCAAATGCAGCCTTACCCGAGTACAAACCCAGGAAACACAACACAACGACCTTATGATTAATGTTTCAGCGTGTGAATTAGTTGACTCACCCAAGTACCTTATCAAGAAGGGGGAAAGAAAAAAAAAAAGAGTTTTCAAATCAAGTGGAGGCGAAGCCTTCCTTAAGTCCTGAGGGTGGAGTGCAGCCCTATATTCAATTTTGCGCCTTGGGATTGGGAGGGTCTGCGATGGGCCTAGGTGCAGAGTTCTCCTAGCTGGGAGCTGGGGCGTCGAGTACCCCTAGCGATGCCAAACTTACTTACGAAGGGAGTGCAAGTTAAGTCTCCCTGATACGTTCACCCACTATGTGGGCGCAGGGCGGGGGGTCGGCCTCTCCCCTCCCCCCCACACCGGATGGCATCCCAGTCATGCCTACCTTGATGCCCTGCTGCTGGGTGGTGAGGGTTAACTTAGATTCATCCAGGAGCAAAACTTCGCAGTAAAATTCTTCCGGGACGGCGCAGAAACAGCCCATGTCTGCTGGAACCGTCTGGCCTCAAGCGCGCAGCATCGAGATCCGTGGTGGGCGCGGCGGCGGCGGCGAGGTGGAGCAGGTCGCGGCGGGGTGTGGGTCGCGGAGCCCGGCCGAGGGCGGACGGGGGAGGCCGGGAGGAGTCAGAGCCCGGGAGCGGCCGGGGAAGCACGGGCGGAGCTGGGCGCGGAGGGCGGCGGCGCGTCCCCGCGCATCGTGCGGCTCCGGCGGCTCTCTTGGAACCGGGCACCGGCGCCGGGGGTCGTTCCGCGCCCGTGGACCTGCGGACGACAAGTTGCCGGGCGATGAGAGGCACGGAAAGGGCGGGACTCGGTCTCCCCGGGGGTGCCGGGGTGGGAGGGTGAGGGGGAACTGCAGTCCGCCCGCACGCGGCCGAGCGCGGAGCCCCCCGACGCACAAGAGAAACGGGGCGCGGGGGTCTGCGGCGAGGCTCCGTCGCCCGCTCGGCTGCTCCCTCTGCCAGCCCGCCTCCCCGGCCAGAGCCCTGCGATCGGCCGCGGGCCGCTCACCGAATCCACCCGGGAGAACTCAGCTTGTGGAGGGGCGCGGCTTCCGTCCCGGGGCCCGCGAGCTCATCCCCAGGGCACGCGTGGGGGTCAAGTTCAAGGTCTCCCCCTCCGCCCCCCGACACACACGCACAGGTAAACGGCCCAGCCGCGGGCGACCGAGCGCGGCTGCGGCCGGAGGGTTCCCACCAGCCGGGAGTCGGAGGAGCCGCGGGTGCCGAGGGGCCCGGGTGGGCGGGCCGGGGGCGCTCCAGGCCGCGGAGGCTCGGGCGGAGGGGCGGGTAAAAAGTTCTTTACGACCGCGCGTGGGGTGGGAGCAATCCACGTACAGCGGGCAAAAAATAATAATAATAAATAAATAAATAAATAATGAATAAAGCCAGCCTCGGAGCAAAAGCCCCAACGCCTGCGCTGCGCCGCGCCGCGCCGCCGGAGCGTCCCTCCTGGGCGGGGTCTCGGCCGGGCGCGGGGGGCGGAGCGGAGGTGGTCCCCCCCCCCCCGCAGGTCTGAGCGATTGCAGCCTCCGGCGGCGACCCGAGCCCCCCTCTACCCCGCTGCAGTTCGCGAGGTCGCCGTGTCCGTTTCCCTGGGAGACCCGGAGGTCGGCACCGGGAGGCCGGGGCGCTGCTCGGCTCAGACCCCCGCGTTCGGCGCCGGCCAGTCCGCACGCCCCGTCCGCCCCGCCCGCGGGCACAATAGCCGCGAGGCTGCAGCGACCCCTGCCGGGGCCTCGCGTGCCCTGCAGGAGCGCGTCGGGGCTGAGCGGCCGGCGAGACTGGGCGCTGCTGGGAGCAGGTGCAAGCTGTGCTCTCGAGCTGGGAACCCGCGACCCGGCAATGCGAAGTGTAGTCAGCGAAGGAAGCGGGGAACCGGTGGCCCAGAGGCCTCGCGGAAAAGTTCCCTGCTCTCAATTATTAGGAAAAGAGAATTTTAGTAGCGGACAGTTTTGAGTTGCCTGTTTGTTAGTTTGGATAATTAACCCCCCCCCCAAAAAAAGAGATTAAAACCTAGGAAGTTGGCACGTAACAAACAACACACACACACACACACACACACACACACACACACACACACACACACGTAGAAAGGCGTGGTGGCGCACGCCTTTAATCCCAGCACTTGGGAGGCAGAGGTAGGAGGATCACTGTGAGTTCGAGGCCACCCTGAGATTACATAGTAAATTCCAGGTCAGCCTGAGCTACAGTGAAACCCTACCTCTGCAAACAAAAACAAACAAAAAAAAAACCCAGGAGAAATAAAGTGAACAGTTTTGCAACTGTTGGAAATCACACACTTGACGTGGTAATTTGTCAAGACTGAACAAGAAACCTAATCGTTCTCCACTGTTGGAGACCACATGTAAACATTGGATCAGCACAACTTCCAAAGTGTATTATAACCTCATGTTTGCATTAATTTACCTAAAGTTATGAACAAGGTTTCTGTGAAATTAAAGCAGGCTTTGAAATTCTAATCAAATGCTGAACGCATTCGAGAATTTACCATTTTCCCTGACATTAATTGCCAAATGTGATTGAAGTTTTATTTTTTTAATTACTTATTTATGTATTTATTTGAGGGAAAGAGAGAGAGAAATGAAGAGGCAGAAAGAATGGGCGTGCCAGGGCCTCCAGCCACTGCAAACGAACTCCATATACATGCACCCCTTTGTGCATCTGGCTTATGTGTATCCTGGGGAATCGAACAGGGTCCTTAGGCTTCACAGGCAAATGCCTTAACCGCTAAGCCTCCTCAGCCCTGAAGTTTTATTCTTTACTGCAATATCCAGGCGAGCCACCTAACCTTGCAAACGCAAAATAAAAGGCACAACTAGTCATTGGCTTACCAGTTTTGAGTTTTGCTTCCACCTGTTTTATGGTCCTTTGATTTGTTTTTGTTTCTTTGTTACCGCTGATTGTCATGAGAAGGCTGGGGCCCTTGGGGTGGAGTAGAATTCTGTTACAAAGCCATGGCATGCCAGACATACATAAGGCTTTGCCTGAAAGATATTTTTTTCTTTTATATTTCTTTATCAGGGACTAGAGATAAGAAAATTGAAAGTCTGTTTAATATAAAACTAGAGCTTCCTAGAGATAAGATTCCACAGATTTTTAACATCTCTTAACAATATGTATACACCTATAAAACCATCAAGCAGATAACTATTCCCATCGCCCTCTTTCTTTGTGGTCCCTCCCTCACATACCTCACCACATCTCCCTTTCCAAACAGCCACAGATCTGCTTTCTGTCGCTGTAGATTACCCACACTTTCTCAAACTTGTATAAATTGAATCACACAGTGTCAACTCTTATTTTGTTTGGTTTGTTGCACTCCGTACAACTACTCTGAGATTTATCCATGTCATATGGAATTATTTAATTCAGTTTTATTGCTTAGTACATTTCATCACATATGTACATATGTATACACATATATATGAATGATTCTAAGTATATAAATTATATATATATATATATACATATATATATATATATGCAACTTGTCCCTTCATTTAAATGATTCCCAGCTTTTTATTGCTTTTATTTAAATAAAACAATTGTACTCTCAGACCTCCTCTGTCCCACCCTAATTTTGCTGAGGGACTTTTTCAGTAGGGTTAATGGTATTCATTGTGGGGACCAAGAGGCCACAGTCAGTCTCTGCAGGGATGGGGGAAACACGGTGCCTCGGGATATTCCTACCCAGTCTGAGGTTTTTATAGTCTTAATTTCCCCTCTTTGGCAGTGTTCCCTAAGCTTTGGTGGGCAAGATAGGGATCTGATTAAGTGTTGCTCTCTCTGTATCTCTGTTTTGACGAGGTTTGAATGACCACGGTGTCGGTCACCATTTCCCTGGGACTGATTTTCAGGCTACTCATGAGGGCAGTATTTGTGTCACCACTTCCTCTGCAATGACTTCTGGGCCCAGAGAAGGTGAAGTGGAGGTGACACATCTAATGGTAGACAGTCAGCTGTCTCTTCTTGATGTACTGATGTGTCCTTATTCTCCCCAGTAATCTCCTCCATCTGTAAGATAGAACAGATTCTCCAACCAAAAGTGAGAACAATTTGAATAAAAAGGGATAAGCCTAGTTATTAGACAGATTTATTGATGTGTATATCCACTCTTCTTGGTTAAAGAGCAGTAGAAGTGGGCTGGAGAGATGGCTTCACGGTTAAGGTGCTTGCCTGCAAAGCTAGAAGACCCAGGTTTGATTCCCCAGGATCCATGTAAGCCAGATGCACAAGGTGGCAGATTTGTCTGGAGTTCATTTGCAGTGGCTACAAGGCCCTGGTGCACCCATTCTCTCTCTCTCTGCCTCTTTCTCTCCTAAATAAATAAATAAATCTTTTTTTTAAAAAAAGGGAATTTTTTTTTTAAAGAGAGAGAGAGCGTGCAGTGGAGGTTCTCTCTGTCTCCTATTAGTTTCCTATTCGAGGGAATCTGGTTTGGTTCCCAGAGCAGATATGAGTTCTCTCCCACTGAGGGAATTTTGTCCAACCCGTGAGCAGTTGGTTACCGCCATCAGCTGTATGCCACTGTTGCACATGTATGTGCTTCTTGCTCAGCTGGTTGATTTTGTAACTGGCAGGACCTCCTGCTTATTCAACCTGTTGGAAACCATTATTCATCAGCTATTCACATGGCACTTTCCAGCCAGAAGGAAACTGAATTCCCTGTCACTTCCAGCATGGTCACTTGTCCTGTGGCCACAGACTGTGGTGTCTTCAACAATAGGGACTTACTTTTTAGCTCTTGCAGGTAACCAAGTGTTTTGGCAATGGCCTGTATTATTTTGAGGACCTCATGTCTCTTGGAGGGAAACCCAATTTGGGCCCTGGGATTTATGCTTTCCCCACCTTTCATGTAACCTTTCTGTTCAGGTCCCCCTCCCCCTTATTGACTTGTAGGGGGACCTGTAGAACAGTATCCAGGAAGAAGGTTACTATGGAATTGATTCATGTTGTCATTAGTTTTGTGTATTCCCCCCACTCCCCTCCTTTCTCCACCTCCACCCCCAAGCTTTCCATAACTTTCTTTTTCTTTTTGCTGACCATTTGACTTGTCAAGTAGCCCTTCCTCCCTTACCTCCCTATTTCCCCTTTTTCCTATCTTCATTCTAGTACCTTGTCCATATTGTTGATTATTTATTATGGCTTACAATTAAGTGATGCAGTTCAGGTTAGGAACCACATGAGAGAGGTCATGCAACATTTGTCTTTCTGAGTCTGTATGACCTCATTTAGCTTGATTTTTTCCAAGTCCCTCCATTTTCCTGAAAATTTGATTATTCCATCTTTCCTTACTGCTGAATAGAATTCTATTGTATGTATATGCCACATCTTCATTTGTTGATGGGCATCTGGGCTGATTCCGGTTCATAGCCATTGTGAATAAAGCAGCAGGACTTTTCTGCATCTAGAGAGATGATCATGTGGTTCCTGCCTTTAAGTCTGCTTTTGTGATGTATTGTATTTATCAATTTCCATTTGTTGAACCAACCCTGCATTTCTGGGATGAAACTTACTTGATCAGGGTGGATGATGCTTTTCATGTGTTCTTGAATTTGGTTTGCAAGAATTTTATCGAGAATTTTTGCATCTAAGTTCATCAAGGATATCAATCTGTAGTTGTCTTTTCTTGTGTCTCTGTCTGGTTTTGGTGTTAGTGTAATACTTGCTTCATAGAAGGAATCAGAGAACAGTCCTACCGTTTTAATTATGTGGAATAACAAGAAAATTGGCTTCAGTTCTTTCATGAAGGTTTGGTAGACTTCAATAGTGAAACCATTTGGGCCTGGATGGTTTTTTTTTTTTTTGTTTGGAGGCTTTTAATTACAGCTTCAATCTCATTTGATGTTATGTGTCTGTCTGTTCAGGTAGTTTATCTTATCTGGGTTTTGTTTTGTTAGGTGATAGGAGTTAAGCTATTTATCCATTTCTTCCAGGCTTTCCAATTCTATTGTATATAGATCTTTGAAATATGTCCTGATGATTCTCCAAATTTCACTATGCTCTCTTGTAACATCTCCCTTTTTGTTTCTGGTCTTGTTGATTTGAGCCTTCTCTTTTTTTTCTTTTTGAACAGATTGGCTAGAGGTTTATCAATCATGTTTTGTTTTTTTAAGGAACCATCTCTTTGATTCATCAACTTTTTAGTTTTTTAATTTCTAACTCAACGATTTCTGCTCTGATCTTGATAAAAAATATTTACATTGGGCTGGAGAGATGGCTTAGCGGTTAAGCGCTTGCCTGTGAAGCCTAAGGACCCCGGTTCGAGGCTCGGTTCCCCAGGTCCCACGTTAGCCAGATGCACAAGGGGGCGCACGCGTCTGGAGTTCGTTTGCAGTGGCTGGTAGCCCTGGCGCGCCCATTCTCTCTATCTCTCTCTCTCTGCCTCATTCTCTGTCTGTTGCTCTCAAATAAATAAATAAAAATAAACCAAAAAAAAAAATTACATCTAGTACTATTGGGCTTGAATTGTTCTTGTTTTTCCATTGCCTTTAGTTGAATGGTTAAGTTGTTGACTTGAGAGCTCTCTGCTTTTGTAATGAAAGCATCTAGTGCTATAAACTTCCTTCCTAAGACTGCCTTCATTCTGTCCCATAAGTTTTGATATGTTGTGTTTTCATTATCATTCAGTTTCAGAATTTTTTAAATTTCCTTTTTGATTTCTTTGACTACCCATGCATTATTTAATAGTGAATTGTTCAGCCTCCAGGTGTTGGTGGATTTTCTGTTGCTTTCCTTGTTAATCTCCAGCTTTGTAGTCTGATATAATGCATGTAATTATGTTGATTTTTCTGAATTTGTTGAAACATGTTTTATGCCCCAATATATGATCTGTTTTATAGAAATTATTATGGTTTGGCCTTTGTATATAGCAAGCTGCTTTTCTCTTGTGGCTCTTAAAATGCTTGCTTTATTTTCAGTGATGAAAGTTTTTTTAACTATTTTAATTATTTACTTATTTGAGAGAGAGAAAGGGCATGCAAGGACTTCCAACTACTACAAATGAACTCCAGACATATGTACCACCTTGTGCATCTGGCGTACATGGTAATAGGGAATTAAACCTAGGTCCTTAGGCTTCATAGGCAAGTGCCTTGAATGCTAAGCCATCTCTCCAGCCTGAGAGAGAAAGATAGTTTTGAATATAATGTGATGTGGGGAGTTTCTTCTCTAGTCTTATCTATTTGGTGTTACATGACTCTTGTGACACTCACTTTTGTAAGGTTAGGGAAGTTTTCTTTGATAATTTTCTTGAAGATGTTCTCTAAGCCTTTAGCCTGTATTTCTTCCCCTTCTTGTATGCTCATGATCTGACCAAATTTGGTCTCTTTAAGGTGCCCCACATTCCCCTTATATTCTATTCATATGTTTTCTTTTTTTAAATTTATCGTTTCTTTTGGACTGCTGGTCTATTTCCTCTGTCTTGTCCGCAAGTTTTACTAGTCTGTCCTCCATACAGTCTACTCTGTTGGAGAGGCTTTCTTGGAAGCCTTTTTAAAAAGTTATTTTGTTGTTGTTGTCTTTTTTTTTTTTTCAACATCTCTATCTTTCTGTGAAATTCCAGTTTCATTTCTTGGGCTGGAAAGATGGCTCAACAGTTGAGGTACTTGCCTCCAATTTTATTTCTTTAATTTTTTTTTTTTTTTTTACTTATTTATTTGAGAGCGACAGACATAGAGAGAAAGACAGATGGAGGGAGAGAGAGAGAATGGGCGCGCCAGGGCTTCCAGCCACTGCAAATGAACTCCAGACATGTGCGCCCCCTTGTGCATCTGGCTAACGTGGGACCTGGGGAACCGAGCCTCGAACCGGGGTCCTTAGGCTTCACAGGCAAGCACTTAACCGCTAAGCCATCTCTCCAGCCCTCCAATTTTATTTCTTGATTAGACTTTCTAGTTGTTTGTTAGAGTTCATTCTTGCATTTGATTGTATCATCACTGAGCTTATTCCACTATATAACGAGATCAGTTTTTTGTTGGTTTTCCTCCATTTACTTTATCCTTTATCTCTCAAAGTTTTTTTTAATTGTCTTCATTTCTTTTTTTTGTTTTTGAGAAGTGCATTGAGTTCTTTTTGCTGATTTGTTTCCATTTTCCTCATCCATGCTTTGAATTCATTCTTGAATTCTTTTTCCTTAATATTTTATTTATTTGTTTGTAAGCAGAGAGATACAGACAGAGAGAGAATGGGCGTGCCTCTAGCCACTGCAAACAAACTCCAGATGCATGTGCCACTTTGTGCATCTGGTTTTACATGGGTACTAGGGAATTGAACCTGGGTCATTAGGCTTTGCAAGCAAACACCTTGACTACTGAGAAATCTCTCCAGCCATATTCTTTAATTCTTTTTGTTGATTTTCTTCATTCAACCATGCTTTAAAATCCTCTGGAGTTGTTTATTTCAGATCTCAACTGCTTTTGGTTTTTGTTTTTCAAGGTAGGGTCTTACTCTAGCACAGGCTGACCTGGAATTCACTATGTAATCTCAGAGTGGACTAAAACTCATGGAGATCCTCCTATCTCTGCCTCCCAAGTGCTGGGATTACAGGCGTGCACCACCACACCCAGCTTGAAAATCTATGACTTTATATGGACATATGTGTTTATTTCCTCTTAAATAAAAAGGGACTGAAAAGACATACAACTGGTAAATAAATACATGGAAAGATGTTCAACACCATCAGACCTTCAGAGAATGCAAATTAAGATCACCATAGACACCAACATAGCAAATGCCAGAAGTTGGTGAGGAAGGGGAGCAATTTCAGTTGTCATACACTGATGTTGTGTAGGCAAAAAGGTATAATCACTTTGCATAATAGTTTGGTAGCTTCTTAAAATTTGAAACAAATTAACAAAATACTATGGAAACTTTTTAAAGAAAAATAGTTTTTCAGCATATGCACAGCATAAAACGTTCTACTTAAAACTTTGTATTGAAGACTTGGGTCTCTTTTCAGTATTTTCTTTGGTCAAGATGATATTTTATCACAATAGATACAGTTCTGAAGAAATATTTGGGCCATTTGTCAAGAGTTCTGGAATTCTCATCTTCAAGAAAGAGATTCTGCTTTACATAAGTATCCCCCACTCTGTCTGAAATGTGCATTTCAAACTGCCAGACACAAAATTCTTTCATAAAGCACCATATTCTCATTAGGAAAATGTATCAAAACAACTTTTGCCCTCTGTCATCTTTTTATAGCATTTCATTTTCCAAACTTCCAAAACTTAACTGTAATTTGAAAAAGGGGGGAGATATTGGCAATAAACAGGAAAATAATTTAATGACTTCAATATGGGCAGGTAAGGCAGCTGGATCACCAGGACGACTTGTTAAAACACAGTTTCTTGGCCCCACCCACCCCAGAGTTCCTGACTCAGTAAGGCTGGAGTGGGACCTGACAGTTTGCTTCTCTAGCAAGTTCCCCCAGTGACAATTATGCTGCTTATTAGCAAGAACACTATTTTAGAGGTTATCATTCCAAAAAATAATAAACGTTGTTCCTAATGACCTACAAATAATTTGGAGGACGACTCATTTTCACCAGTAGCCTGTTACTCTACCCCATCCATCAAGTTAAAACTCTGTCAAGTAGAGCTCATCAGAAAGAATGGATTGTTGTCCTGTTGTCTTTGTGGTTTGTTTGTTGGTGTGTGATTGCGTGTGAGTGTGAGCACACGTGTGCACAGCGTGCATGCGGAGGTCAGAGGGTTACTCCTCATGTGTCCTCCTCACTTACGGCAGGGGTTCCCTCCGGATTCTTGCTCTGCTGCTCTGTGCTGTGCTCCTCACGAGCTCCTGGGAAACCATCAGTGTCAGCACGCTGGGACGCAGAAGCCCACCACCACCAGCCTCTGGCTTGTTGTTCGTTTTTATTTGTTTGAGAGCGACAGACAGAGAGAAAGAGGCAGAGAGAGAGAAGGAATGGGCGCGCCAGGGCCTCCAGCCACTGCAAGCGAACTCCAGACGCGTGCGCCCCCTTGTGCATCTGGCTAACGTGGGACCTGGGGAACCGAGCCTCGAACCGGGGTCCTTAGGCTTCACAGGCAAGCGCTTAACCCCTAAGCCATCTCTCCAGCCTGACTTCTGACTTTTTAACTTGGAATAAAAAAGTCCATTACAGCGTCTAGCTTTTTGCGTGGGGCTTGGGGATTGAACTCTTGTACTCCACCTTGAGTGGCAAGCACTTTATCTGCTAAGCAATCTCCCCAGCCCCAAAAAGAATATAGTTTGTTTAAATTGTAGTTATTTATTTGTGTGAGTGTGTGTGTGTGTGTGTGTGTGTGTGTGTGTGTGTGTGTACATGTGCCATGATCTCTTGTTACTGCAAACAAATACCCTCTGGCTTTATGTGGTTGGCTAGGGAACTGAACTCTGGCCCACACGTTTTACAGCAAGCACCTTGAACAGCTGAGCTATCTCCTAAGCTTTGAGAATATAGTTCTTAAGAAAGAGAAATATCTCTGTTTTAGTCTCATCGTACTACCGCCTGGTGTGTTTGGACACCACACTTACTTTTCTAATATAGTATGTGCCCGGGCACATCCAGTTTTTAATACCATTCTGCTTTGTGACTCACTTCATGTGTGTGTCATTAACCAACTATCTTCTAAGTACTGAGGCCTTAGATGGCATTTATTGAAATGCCTTAAGGCTGTGACCCATGTTGGAAGGGAGCTCATCCCCCAAGAGTGCCCCGCCGTCGAAAGCTGTTTCTTCCTCCGTGTGATCTCTAATGCACATTCTTTGGGGTTACTGAGATTTATTAGTTTACTGGGTTCAAATGAATGCTAGAAAAAATAGGGATTGGGGGACTAATTAAGAAGACCTGTTAGGGCCTTTTCTTTGCGGTTTAATTGTCTAAACAACAGATTTATATATTTTGTCTGTTCAATTGAGAGAGAGATTCCAGTGACTGATAGGAGTGGGGTCAAATCAGTATCTTCATACATTGTGGGAGAACTGTACATTGACCCTTTTTGTTTTGTTTTGTTTTGTTTTGTTCACATGTGGTAACGTAGGCATGTTGGCATTCATGGAGATGCATGCATACAGGTGGAGGCTAGAGGTTGATATTGAGTGTCCTCCTTAGTTGCTCTCCACTTTACTGAGAGGCAAAATCTCTCACTTGAGCCCAGAGCTCATCAACTCAACTAGTGTATCTACCCAGTTTGCCCAGGAATCCCCTGTCTACCTGCTGAGCACTGGGATTGCAGGTGAGCCACCACATCCACCCAGCTTGTTCATGGGTGTTGGGATCCAAACTCTCATCCTTGTATCTATGTGGCATGCACGTTGTCTACTGAGCCATTTCCCTCATCACTTTGGTTTTTTTGTTTCTTTTTCTGTGTGTGTACTTTGTATGTGTGGTGGTGGTGGTGGTATGGTGTGTGTGTGTGTGCGCACAGATGTGCACACCCTGTGTTCATGTCTGTAAAGGACAGAGGAAGACATTAGTTGTCGTCCTCTGTTTCTCTTTCACCTTCTTTCCCCGAGACTGAGTCTCTGGCTGAACCTGGAGCTCCCCATTTTTCCCTTAGACTGACTGGCCAGGTAGTCCAAGCCAGTCTAATGTCTCCAACCCCCTCAATGCTTCTCCAGTCCCCTCAGCTCAGGCATGCCTGACTTTTTACACGGCAGACTCTCATGTTTGCACAATATGGTGGGTTGAATGTAAACTGCCTCCCATAACGTCATGTATTTTGAATGTTTGGACCCCAGCTGGTGGCAGTTTGGGAAATGGAAGCTTGCTAGAGGAGGTGTGTAACTGGTGGGGGGAGGAGTCTTGAGGTGTACTGGTCCAACCCTACTGGATGTTCACAGCTGCCTAATGTGCTTTTTCCCCCACAAGCTGCTCTTGTTCAGGTGTTTTCTGCCAGCAATGTGAACCTGAGTGCAACCATTACAAAACAAACAAAAACAAACAAAACACCCAAATTAGAATCAGGCACAGTGGTGTACACCTGAAGTCCAACCATAGCTACCAGGGAGGAGGTTGAGACAGGAGGATCACTTGAGCCCAGGAGTTTGAAGCCAGTCTGAGCAACATAGTGAACCTTGTACCACTGAGAAATCCTGCTGGAACTGAGCTGATAACCTCCTTCATGTAGAACAGCTGACAGAAAGCTGGAAGAAGCCATTTTGCATGCAGTTCAATGGGAGAAAGAGAAAACACCAGTGAAGAGGCCAAGTGAGCCAATGGGTGCAGTAATGGCACATCTGTTGTGGTGGAAACCAACTGCCCTCTAATTTGACTGGAGGCCCGCTCCATGGGAGAGAATACAACCCTGATACTGAAAACTTAAAACAGGGGTAGTTATGAGCCCTAGGGGTGTAACGTCTGCTGCTGACTGGCTAAATGTATATACTGTGCTTATCAAACTGCCCCAAAAGCACTTCTATTACTGTTCATACCCTTATATTAATGCTACTCTCACTTTTGGTAGAGAATCTTCTCTTTTCATATGGCAGTGACCTTGGGATGACTCAGAAGACATCATGGTGTTGGAAAGAAGTGACAGGAGTGCTCAGTACTGCAATATCTCTATCACACCTTCCAAGGCTCAGGGTCTATTGCGGAAGAGGTGGCAGAAAGAATGTAAGAGCCAAAGGAAAGGTAGGACTCCTTACAATGTGCCCTCCCCAGACACAAAATGGCCTGGATATCTATGACCTCACAGTGCCTGACACTATCTACAAGAGACCATCATAATAGGAGGAAAAGATCATGACATCAAAATAAAAGAGAGACTGATTGAGATGGGAGAATGGAGTTTCAAAGGAGAAAGTGGGAGGAGGGAGGGTATTACCATGGGATATTTTTTTATAATCATGGAAGCTGTTAATAAAAAAAACTGAAAACAAAAAATTTTTAAATATTATATATATAATAAGAGCTGGGCTGAAGAGATGGCTTAGTGGTTAAGGTGCTTGCCTGCAAAGTCTAAGGACCTAGTTTCAATTCCTCAGTACCCACGTAAGACAAATACATAAGGTGGCACAGGCATCTGGAATGCATTTGCAGTGACTGGAGGCCCTGGCATACCTATTCTCTCTCCCTATCTTTCCTGTCTCTCTCCCTCTCTTTCTCTCAAAATAAATAAATAAATAAACAAATCTTTTAAAAGAAAAGAAAAAAATAAGAACTAGACTGGAGAGATGGCCCAGAGGTTAAGGTGCTTGCCTAAAAAGCCTGATGACCCAGGTTCAGTTCCCCAGGACCCACATAAAGCCAGAGGCATAAGGTGTCATGTGTGTCTGGAGTTCGTATGAAGTGGTGAAAGACCCTGTCATGCCCATTCTCTAATTTTAATTTAAATGCTCCAATTTATTGCCCATATGCCCAACTCCCACACATGCCCAGCCTTCTCCCATTAGCAACAACCCCACCTGGGGTGCAGAGCACCTTGTTACAGCTGATGAAATTATGTTGACACATCATTACCCCAAGACCAGAGTTTACATTAGAGCTCACTCTTGGTTTTATAAATTCTGTGGGTTTGAGCAAATATACAGTGTCATAAATCTACCACTGTGGAATCTTATGGAGTAGGATCATTGCCCTAAAGTTCCCCTTAGCTCTGTCTATTCAGCCCTCACCGACTTCCCTCAACTCCAGGCAGCTGCTGTTCTTTTTCCTGTCTCCATAACTTCTGCTTTTCCAGAATACCATAGACTTGGAATCATATCAAGTTGACTTGTTTATTTTATGCTTTTAATGTTTTGCATATACTTTTATGGCTTGATAAATCTTTCTCTATAGTACTGAACACTAGTCCATCATCTGGATGTATATATTATATATTTTATGAATTATGCCTTTATTTATTTTTTGTTTTCTGAGACAAGGGCTTACTTTGTATCTTTGTATGGATTAGAACTTTCTGTTTAGCCCAGTCTGACTTGAACTTGTAGCAGTCTTTCTGCCTCTGGTTCCCAAGTGCTGGGATTACGGGTGTCACCACTACACTAGATTTAAAATATGTTTTTATTTACCTAGGTTTAGGGGGCTGGAGAGATGGCTCGGTGGTTAAGGAACATCTGGAGTTTGTTTACAGTGGCTGGAGGCCCTGATGTGCCCATTTTCTCCCTGTCTCTGCCTTTCTTCTCCCTATCTGTACTTGCTTGCAAATAAATAATAAATAAAAAAGTTAAAGAGGACTATTTACCTAGGTTTACATTCATTTGACTTGATTACATATTTTAAAGACTACTGAAAAATACTAGACTTAATTTCCAAAAGACCTTAGATTTTCATCTCATTGGTTTATGTTACTATAGTTTTGTCTCACATTTTTAAAAAGTCACTTTCTGACTGGATCCTAAATTTTGCACATTGTAATCCATGACAATGAAATAATTTTATAACCTCAGAATATTCTTAAATGACTGAGACTATTTAAGGATATTTTATAGCATAAGAGGGGATTATTAAGAGTATTAGCCATGCTTTATGTGCTAGATTTTAATATCTAGCACAAGTCTTTTTTTTAATATTTTGTTTACTTTTATTTATTTATTTTAGAACGACAGAGAGAGAAGGAGGCAGATAGAGAGAGAGAGAGAGAGAGAGAGAGAGATTGAGAATGGACACACGAGGGCCTCCAGCCACTGCAAACGAACTCCAGATGTGTGCACCCCCTTGTACATCTGGCTAATGTGGGTCTTGGGAAGGGAGCCTCGAACCGGGGTCCTTAGGCTTCACAGGCAAGCGCTTAACCGCTAAGCCATCTCTCCAGCCCATAGCACAAGTCTTTTTAAAATAAACATGGTTGGTTCCCCAGGTCCCATGTTAGCCAGATGCACAAGGGGGCACACGTGTCTGGAGTTTGTTTGCAGAGGCTGGAAGCCCTGGCGCGCCCATTCTCTCTCTCCCTCTATCTGTCTTTCTCTCTGTGTCTGTCACTCTCAAATAAATAAATAAAATAAATAAAAAGTAAAAAAATAAAATAAAATAAACATGGTTTACTTGCACAAAACTGATCAGTTTTAAGAGATCATTAATGCCCTTGCAGTGGTTTGGAGTTTTTGTTGTTGTTGTTGTTGTTTGTTTTTGTTTTTCAAGGTAGGGTAGGGTTTTAGTCTAGCCCAGGCTAGCCTGGAATTCACTATGTAGTCTTAGAGTGGCCTTGAACTCATGGCAGTCCTCCTACCTCTACCTCCCGAGTGCTAGGATTAAAGGCATGCACCACCATGCCCGGCCATTGAAGTGTTTTTTGTGGGTGTGAAACAAGTAGTGAGAATTGAATTGGTCCCTGTTATTATAGTATTGAAATTAAGTCTATTTAATTTATCAAGTCATATTCATGCCCTGATTTTATATACTTGTATCTAACAATAAATATTGTGATACTTGAGAAAAAAAGTGTTAGCCAGGCATGGTGGTGCATATCTTTAATCCCAGCATTTAGGAGGCAGAGGTAGGAGGATTGCCATTAGTTTGAAACCAGCCTGAGATTACAGAGTGATTTCCAGTTAGCCTAGGCTAGAGTGAGATCCTATCTCAAGAAAAAAAAAAAAAGTGAGTATCATAATTGAGTTCTAAATGAGTTTTCCCTCATTCAGTACTCAAGTAACTATTAATTTCATATATACCTTTTTAATGCCACACAGTGCTTCATACAACAAAAATAATGAAACAAAAATTTTGGATGAATTTTCAAGCTAAAGCACTTTAAAAATCTATGAAATTTGGTTTAAACCCAGTTTTAAAAAAAAAAAAAGACCTAAATTCTGTCACATCAGCTTTACATTTCACTTTTTTTTTCTATTTTATTGGTTGTTATGTTTTAATTCTTTGAAAGCGAAGCATCATTTTTCTGCTTTAAGTGGAATAAACTTCTATACATGTTAAGTCAGAACCCTGCTTGTTAACATTGTGTGAGAACAACTTGGCTTCAGATTATGTAAATCAATAACTTCAAGAGGATACCACAAAGAAATGAAGGAAGCTGGGAAAATTATGGTTAAAAAATTATCAATATTGAGGTCGAATTTTTATTTTTTTAAAAAAGAATTAGGCTGGAAAGATGGCTTAGCAGTTAAGCGCTTGCCTATGAAGCATAAGGACCTCGGTTCAGGCTCGATTCCCCAGGACCCACGTTAGCCAGATGCACAAGGTGGCGCACGCATCTGGAGTTTCTTTGCAGTGGCTGGAGGCCCTGGCGCGCCCATTCTCTCTCTCTCTCTCTCTGCCTCTTTCTCTCTCTATCGCTCTCAAATAAATAAATAAAAATAAACAAAAATAAAATTTTAAAAAGAACTACATGGAAATTCTGGAACTGAAATACAAAATTTTCTAAAGTGGTTCAACAGCAGATTTGAGCAAAGAATTTCTGCAAACAGAGAACGATGGCTATTAATGAATCTGAGGAGTAGAAAGAAGAGGAATGAAGACAAGTGAGGCAAGCCTAAGGGACCTGAGGAAAC
Source organism: Jaculus jaculus (assembly GCF_020740685.1). NCBI lineage: Eukaryota > Metazoa > Chordata > Mammalia > Rodentia > Dipodidae > Jaculus > Jaculus jaculus. The sequence continues at coordinate 49,267,865 of NC_059114.1, read as the reverse complement.
CAAGTGAACCAAATAAACTTGAAGTTTCAGAGAGAGAAAAATAAAGAAATGGACAGAAAGTGTACTCGAAAAAATAATGGTCAAAAGCTTCCCTAGCTGGAAGAAAGATACGGGTTTGGACAGCCGTAAGCTCAACTAACTGTAACTGTGATAAACTTGCGTACTAAATCACGTTGAAATCGGGCTGGCAGGGAGCGAGCTGGACTTGCACGCCGCGCAGGTAGCGGGCAGCGAATCCAGGATATCTGGGGAATCACCGCGCAGCGTGAACATCAAGGAACCTGGATGCGACCGAAGCACTCTTGCAGGCCGAGCCAGTCATTTCTTGCCCGTGACTGACCCCAGGAACATCCTCTTAACAAATGGTCAACCAGAGGCTGCAAGAGAAACTGCACAATTGCAGACACGGGGCCTGCAGACCTTACAGAGAATGAGCTGTGGGAAGCAAAAACCCATCGAACGACTCGTCTCTGCGCCCTGACACAGGTGAGAAGATGAATGTGACGGGAAGGACGTCAGCTCGGTTCCGATGAGCGCGACTGTCTGCGGTGTTGGGACGGTGGGTCACGCAGTGGTCCAATGCCCACGAAGCGGCGATGCTCTCCCCTCGCTGCAAATACGCAGTTCACAGCTGGCGTCTCGGCGACAGCCGGGCCGCTGGCCGCAGCCCCGGGACCGAACGCATTGACCACGCGTGATTGGCCACTGAGAGTCCGTCCTCCCTTTGCTGCTGCTGATTGCACCGATGTTCCATTAAGCAGGCGAAGAGGACTCAGAGTTGGCATTCCCGTCATCGGTGGCATCGGTTTGGGCAACTCGACCAACGCCGCGAAACGAGCCGTCACGCAGGCTGCCATCTGCAGCGTGCCCAAGGCAGCGCCGGGCACGGCCATCCCTCCACCCAACCGAGTCACATTAGTTGGTGTCTGTCTGTGTGTGCCACGGCCCTGTGCCGTATGCTCTGTCCTCAGAAAAGTCCCATGCCTGTGTCAAGCTTGCAGGCCGAGTTACAGGCCAGCATAGGAGAATTACAGGGCGTGGACTTCAACAAGGGCCTGCGAAGTAGGGAAGGAACCCTGGCCGGCTCTCCCTGTCCTCAGCCAAGCCCCTGCAGCCTCCTGGGGAATCCTGGCTGGCTGGAGCTGTCCCAGACACCAAAACTTCTTGAAGACCACCTGTTAGAGTCAACCTGCTCCTGACGACACAGCGCCTCATACAGGTCAGGTGTATGACACACATCTGACCACATAGGCCTCCCTTACATTGAATCACACTGTAATTTGCCACCCCCCCCAAATCTTTCCTTTCTGGGAGATTTCAATGCAACTTCAAAGACAACATCCCAGCGTTCACCCCCAGCGTTCTAAGCACTGGTAGGTTGAGAGTAGGCACTCCCTATATTCTCAGTAAATATTTATTGATTATCAGTCAATGAAAAAAAATCATATATTCAAAAGATTGAATTTCATGACTACTTTGGTTTTAAATCAAGGAGGACCCAGCAATGAATTGGGAACAAACATGCTCAGGCTGAATGTAAAATATATTTTTAATACTAAGGAAACTTGGCTTCCAGTTAGACAGTAGACACTCCCAAAGTAGAAGAATGAAGGTTTGGGGTCTGTAAGGTAATTGTTCCTACCTGTATCACCCACAAGTCAACTTCCCTGCAGTCAACCATTGTTGGTACGTTTTCTTGATTGACTTTTAAATTAATTTTATGTTGTTACAAAGATATTCATCTTACCTTGCAGTTATTGACTAGTGAACAGCCAAGTAACTTGCATGTACAAATGTCAGGTTTCAGAACTACAGTCAACCAGTGCTGTATGACTAGGGTGAATCTGGTGTATTGGAGTTTTATACATGAAAGCACAGTTTCCACTCCTCACTTGTCTTCTCTTGCTATCCCTATAGAATTCTTCGGTTTTTCAAGAACATGCAAAGATAATGTTAATGAATCATTAACAGTGAAATTTACTTGAATGTCATATATTAACTCCACCCTAGTTGAAAATCATGAAGGTGTGCACCACTACTTACATCACTGTAGTGACTTCACACGTATTTAATAGAACAGAAATTGTGTTTGAAGACTATAGATGTTCAGCGTCACATACAAGACAGTGGTTTTGTTGAGTGGAGATCGTTGTATGTCAAAGACACTGAAGTGAAAAAAATAGAAACTGTTTAGTTTTGATTGTGTATTTTTTTCTTTCCAATGTGTCCAGACTGAATTTCCTCATAAAATAAAAATGGTGTGCCTTGTGTCTTGTCTCTCTTTTCTCTGAAAGAATCAATGGCGCTAAAGCTCTCTGAGCCTCCCCTTGTGCCATCAGAAGCTTTTCCATGTAGATTGGCTACCAGGCCATCTGAAACAAAATGGCTTCCCTATCACATATGTGTTGCCATCAATGCTTCTCTTTAAGGAGGGATTTTTGTTTTTAAAAAGCTTGAAATTCCATGAAGTGCATTGTTAAAAAGAAGCTAAAGTTCTTGAAGCCTACCTCCCATGCCCAGCAGACCTCAGAATCCTTACCCCAGTTAACACAGAGCTCTATCTGAGAATGTTAACCCTGGCCTGGAGAGATGGTTTAGCGGTTAAGGCACGTGCCTGCAAAGCCAAAGGACCTCAGTTTGATTCCCCAGGACCCATGTAAGCCTGATGCACAAGGTAGTACATGCATCTGGAATTCGTTTGCAGTGGCTGAAGGCCCTGAAGCATTCTTTCTATCTCTCTTTCTACTTATTTCTCTCTCTCAAAATAAATAAATCAAAATAAAAATATTTGATAAAAAAAAGAATGTTAATCTTTGGAAAAATTTAGTGACTAGTTGAAAGATTGGTAGACTCACCAAAATGTTGCACTTTCTGGAAAGATACAGCCAAGATGTACTTATACAAGGCATCAAGAAAGTATACATGTGTATTTTTAAACTTATTTCTTGAATCTTCAGACTCTTAATGCTTTTATATAGGAATATTCACTGTCTTGTTTAATTATGATTTATTTTTCTTTAAAAAGGAAAAGAATAAATGAACTAAAATTGGCAATCCTTGCTGATCTTTTTCTGGAGGTAAAAAAATCTACTTGGAGTGCAATAAACTTGGAAAGGTACATAGTTGTTAATACTTCTATTAACATAAAATAAAGAATTATGATTGTAAAAAAAATCAGAGTGCTAAAAGCCAAAAGAAAACTGGACATGGTAGGGCATGCCTGTAATTCCAACACTTGAGAGACTAAGTAAATCTAAAATCAGCCTCAGCCACTGACAAGTTCCACATTAGTCTATGTTATACAAGTCCTCATCTCAAAAGGAAAAAAAAAAGGTCAATTAGAATCTTGAAGGCATCAAGAAAGAATTGGCTCACCAGATACAAGTGATCTTCAGCAATATTAATAGCTAACCTCATCAGAAACCCATGGAAATGAGGTGATATTCAAAGCATTAAAAACACTGTCAAGGGCTGGAGAGATGGCTTAGCGGTTAAGCGCTTGCCTGTGAAGCCTAAGGACCCCGGTTCGAGGCTCGGTTCCCCAGGTCCCACGTTAGCCAGATGCACAAAGGGGCGCATGTGTCTGGAGTTCATTTGCAGAGGCTGGAAGCCCTGGCGCGCTCATTCTCTCTCTCTTCCTCTATCTGTCTTCCTCTCTGTGTCTGTCACTCTCAAATAAATAAATAAATTAATTAAATAAAAAAAAAAAACACTGTCAATTGGGCTGGAGAGATGGCTTAGTGGTTAAGCTCTTGCCCGTGAAGCCTAAGGACTCTGGTTCGAGGCTCGATTCCCCCAGGACCCACGTTAGCCAGATGCACAAGGGGGCACACGCATCTGGAGTTTGTTTGCAGTGGCTGGAGGCCCTGGCGCACCCATTCTCTCTCTCTATCTGCCTCTTTCTCTCTGTCACTCTCAAATAAATAAAAATAACAATTAAAAACCTGTCAAGTAAGAATTCAACAGTTGGTTAAAAAGAGAAAACTTTCAGAGGCTGGCAAGATGACTCAGCAGATAAAGGTGTTTGCTTGCAAAGCCTTCTGGCCTGGGTTCAACTCTCCAGCACCCACTGAAAGTTGCATAAAAGAGGTGCATGCATCTGTGAGACCAACATGCCTATGACAGTGGAAGGCAGACGACGGGAATCAGGGCCGAGAGACTCTGACATCCCAGGATCAGCTAGTCTAGCGTTACCTTTGCAGTCCGGCAGTTAGTTTGCAGTGGCAAGAAACCCAAGCAGGTTATTTAAGGTGTCTACATGTTGTACTGGGTTCCTGAACTGGGCAGTGAGAAGGTCCTCCAAAGTCATTGTTAACTTGATTTTATCTACAACCACCATGCCAACTTACACAATTGACCTCACTTGAGTTTCTAAAATCTTTGACAATTGCTGGGCCAGCATTAGCATCCTCATGATGAGGGTTGGTAAACTGGGATTCAGAGAGGTGACAGGACTTCCCGAGGAAATGACACATGGGTTGAGAGGAGGTCTGTCCCTTCATGGAGAACCCCACATGCAAAAATCTGACTGGCAGGGTCTTTTCTACTTTCTTCATGGAAGGTGAAATACAGCAAGGGTGCCTACCCCCTACAGTCTGACTTTACAAGGCTCCTATGGGACCTCCTCTTTCTAGACAATCCATATCCAGCCCATTCCTTTTGTGGGATTTTGATTTTGTGAGCTGCCTTTGGTAGAAGACTTCAGGCATATAAGCAGGGGTACCTTACTGTAATTCCTATGTCTTCCCAGTCTGCTTCTGTAGGGCAGAGGCCAGCCTTCCCCTGACTGATGGAACCTGCCAGTTCACTCCCCCTGGCATCTAGCTAACAGATGGTGTCAGGGTCAATATTTACCTTCATTTAATGTGTGCAATACTTCATCTGTTTATTTATTTATTCAGCAAGCAATTAGGCTTCATGGAGCAAAATCCCTTTGTTCCCTTTGTAGGTTACTGGATATCAGAGCTGTGGGAAACAGCTTTCAGACAAGCCCATCCAAGTCTTAGTGTGCGGGCTTGCCTGCAGCTGCTTTTCCTATGCAAGGAAAAAAGAATGCGCCCACGTGAATATGCAAGTATGAATTCTAAGAGTATATTGCTGATATTATGCAATGTGCTATATGTGATCATGTGTATTTGAGAACACATCATTAAAATATATCCTGTACATTATTTGGAAACTATTAAATTGAATTCTTTTTCATTTTGAAATTAATGTGATTTTTAATGCCACTGGGTAGTTTTGTGAATATAAACTACTCAGGAAGTTGTTTGTCTAACGTACGCAAGCACGTGTTCATGTGTGTGCACAGAGGCGTGTGTGTATGCTTGCAAGCATCTGGAAGCCAAAGGAGAACCTTTCATGTTCAGGACCACCATCTACCTTGAAACAGGGTCTCTCATTGGCCTGGAGCTCAGCAAATTGGCTGGGCTAGCTTGCCAGATAGCTCCAGGAATCCACTTCTCTGCCTCTCCAGAACTGGGATCACACGTGTGTGCCGCCACGCCCAACAATTTTATAAGGGTACTGAGGACTGAACTCAGATCCACATGCTTGATATTATTTTAACTATAGAGCTAGCTCCCTAGCCAGAAAATTTTTCTAATAAATGATATGTTGAAGGTTAAAATAAAAATTCTAGGTTTTTATTGAGTTATTTACAAAATGTATCCCATTCTCAAAACTAACAAGTTTTGACAACACTTGATTGTTTATTTGTTTTTCTTTCCCAAGGTCTCACTCGTGCCAAGGCTGACCTGGAACACAGTCTGTGGTCCCAGGCTGGCCTCAGACTCACAGTGATGCTCCTACCTCTGCCTCTTGAGTGTTGGGATTAAAGGTGTGCACCACCACGCCCAGCTAGCATTACTTTTAAGGAAACATTAATTAATACATTAATATGTGATCTTAGCTAATAAAATTTCATTTGAACATTTTGAACTGCACTTAAACATTTTATTCCTTTTAAAGTAGTTTAGTTTATCTAAGGAGCACACAAAACCTTACTGCATGATTAAGTACATGTAATTTTTATTTGTTAGTTTAAAGAATTAATGTAGAGCTGAGTGTATTGCATGCCTGTAACCCCAGCGCTCAGGAGGCTGAGGTAGAAAGATGGGAGGCTCTGGGGGTGTATCTCAGTACAGAGCACTTGCCTAACATGCACACAGCCCCGAAGTTTGATCCTCAGCACTGCAAAAAGCACATTGGTTTTAAAAAATAAAACCTTCCTAAAAGCTGAAACTAATTTTATCATAGATGTTAAGCACACAAGCCTAATTTTTATTCTTTTAATACTTATTATCCTTTTTCTAAACCTAGTAAAGTGGCTTATATTTGATCTTATAGTTACAAGCTTAAATTAATACTCAATTATCAACCTATTTTGGAAACAGGCTACCTATTTATTCTACTCGACTCAATTGTCTTAAATAATGCAAATACTTGTAAGTACCAAAATGTACAGGTACAAATAGAATACAAACACCATGATTTCTGTATTTGTTTTTATATTTAATTTGAAATCTTCCAGAGATTAGAACATGTTTAAACACTAAAGAAAATGTGTTATTCCCAAGAAAGCTAGGGATTGCTGCCCCAGCACGCTAGCATTTCATGCGGTTAGGAGTTCCACATACGTAGCACCATTTCCCTCGCTGCCTCCGTGGTCGGGCTGGGCCCCTTGAATTGTCACGGTGTCAGCTCCAAGGGACCAGTCTTACGTCTCTCCTGACCGACCCCACGGGAGCCTAAGCCAGGTCTCGCACTAAGCAAGGGATGAGTTGTCCGGTCTTCCAGCCTCCTCCGCCAGCAGCAGCCCACAAGTCAGCTGCCTGAGGAAAGCTCCCCCTTCTCCTTATGTTTACAGTGGAACTACCACGAAATTCTTTCTATTGCTTCTCCAGCCTCCAAACTCTCTCCCGATCTGTTCCTTCTCTCCTTCCTCACAGCAGTTGTCTGACTTCGCAGCTCTCTCCTCTGGCTACCCAGCAGCTCCAGCGCCGGCCTCACCTGCTCCTGGTGCTCTACCGAAGCCTCCCCTTCAATGGTGATGACAATGACCACAGTCGCAGTAACAATCGCCCTCCACCAGTCATGGTTGTAACAAGTGCTTCAGTCAAGAAGAGGACAACCACGCCCCCCCCATCATGCTGAGAACGACCCCCAAGTTCATTCATAGTGAACATCCTCCTTCAATTATGGTGAGAACCAGCCCACAGCCACCATCTACCCCCACTGCCATTTACAAATGACTTCCGCCAATCAGGCAAGAAACTAGAGGCGTTGCCCACATGATCTCTGCTTTTCAAGTCCTGAATAACACAACTTATTACTCATTTTGAGACTAAGAAATTGAGGCCCAAAGAGGCTAAACTACTTTTCCATGAACTAGTGTGATTAGACAGGATTTTTATTTTTTTATTTTTTTTATTTTTTTTAATTAATTATTTATTTATTTGAGAGCGACAGACACAGAAAGAAAGACAGATAGAGGGAGAGAGAGAGAATGGGCGTGCCAGGGCTTCCAGCCTCTGCAAACGAACTCCAGACACGTGCGTCCCCTTGTGCATCTGGCCAACGTGGAACCTGGGGAACCGAGCCTCGAACCGGGGTCCTTAGGCTTCACAGGCAAGCGCTTAACCGCTAAGCCATCTCTCCAGCCCATCTGCATTCTTTTTAAACTACATTCTGGATCCCTTTAACATAACTGCCCCAGTTGACCCTCAGTGTACGTTGCTCTGCCAGAGCACTGAGCGCACCTCACTGCGATTGCTTTCTGCAGCAGGGAAGATGAGACAGTGAGGACAGCCTGTCTGGCTGATCCAAAATAAATGAGGCAGCCGGGAGGAGGCAAGCAAGCCGCACCTCCTTACGACCAATGCTCAGATGTTGGAGACCAGAACTCTATCACCTACTAGCCCCGTGATCTTGGACAAGTCTCTGATCCCATTTCAGCGACCACACAAGATAATAATTCCTTCCTTTTCCTAAGTTATTATGAGAATGAGAATTCAAACATGTCAAACACTTGCCATGCTGCTTGACATATAAATAGTAAACAGCTGCTCTCATCATGATATTGTTTCACTTATTGACCACCAAACCATCAGAGAAGCTCCGGCTTCTGACTGCATGTTGTAAATTAGTTCCTTAAGAGTAAAGTGTCATACAGGCAAGAGCCCTGGACTCTCTGGGGACTGGTAATAAATTCTGAATTTTTGGAATGTTTTCCTGCATCTAGACACAGCAACCTTTCATCCCGGAAACCCCTGAAAGCCTTTTCCTTTTCCATGATCTATCCCACTTGAAACCAACAGCTGTTTACTGAGCTTTCACTATTTAGCAAACGCACAGCCTTGAAAAGGAGATGGTACAGAGGACAAGCCTCTGCCCCTCCAGGAGCCTGGTTCCAAGTCTCAGGAAGAAAAGAGCCTCTTGTGACCAACACTGACAGTGTAAAGCAAAGGAGGCCATGGTGTGCTCCCGTGGGACGGGGTACATACTAAGGGGTGAGAGAAAGAGGCAGTTAATGAAATTGGATAGGTAACTCATCATTCCAGGGCAAGTGTAGCATCTGGAAAGCCCAGATCAGCCACAGTAGGAAATACTGAGATGTTAGACCAGGCTCAAGAGCTCTGGACATATTAACGGTATGTGGTTGGGTGCTATGAATTATACTAAAAGTGCATGTATGTTCTGTTGCACATATGATAAATTTGGTTAGTATGACAAGAATTGGATTGTTACAGAATGTGAGTTTCTTTCCTACTGTACAATTGTCTTAAATATTTTTTATGAAAATTATTTCCTCATGGCAACGTGGCACGCAGGAAGATTTTCTTCTGCCAGTTCAGGCTAATCCAGTCAAATTGCTATGCAATCTGACAGGAGTAGATGACAGATTTCTAAAACCTATCTCCCAGAAGTCTCATCATCACTAATACGCACACTCCCTTGGGTTCACATCTGAAGTCAGGAAAGTCACATGCTTTATATTTGGGTAGGACCTAGTTAATTATCTTCCAAGTAACCAAAAGAAAGTGAAGAATACACGAATGCTTACTTAGCACCTACTCTTTTTTTATACTTTGTAGGGACACATCATGAGCTCAGACCATCATTTCTCTCCTCCCTGGCCCTATTCTGCTGAGAGCCCTCCTTAGTGGGGTTGCTGGTATTCCTCATGAAGGGAAGGGAGCCAGTCCCCAAATGGTTAGCTCGTTTAGTGCTGGAAAGCACTATAGAAGTTACTAGGGGGAAAGTATCCAATAATGGAGTGAGCAAGCAGGGGTCAAAGATACTCAGAAGCAAGCAGCCTGACAAGAAGTACACAGCAGTGGCACACAGCTTTGGTGGATAATTAATGACTTTCTGATTGGCTAAGAGATCTGTTCAGTGGAAAGGAACCCATAGCTGGAACTGGAAACCACTGATGCAGACTGTCCCTAAATCAACCTCCTGGCAAAGATGGCCCTTTAAAATTAGAATCTTGGGCTGGAGAGATGGCTTAGTGCTTAAAGTGCTTTCGTGGAAAGCCTATAGACCCATATTTGACTCTCCAGATCCCACATAAGCCAGATGCACAAAGGTAAGGCAAGCGCAGGGTCGAACATGCCCACTAGGTGGTGCAGGTGTCTGGAGTTCAGTTGCAGTGGCTGAGGCCCTGGTGTGCTAATTATCTCTCTCTCAAAAAAAAAAAATTAAAATTAAAATTAGAATCTCTTCCATCTTCCAATGAGGTATATTACTGTGATAAAGTTTTTTTAAGTACATATTTTATTTATTTATTTATTTGACAGAGGAAAAGGGAGAAAGAGAATGGGTGCGCCAGGGCCTCCAGCCACTGCAAACGAACTCCAGATGCATGTGCCACCTTGTGCATATGGCTTACTTGGGTCCTGGAGAGTCAAACCCTGATCCTTTGGCTTTGCAGGCAAAAACCTTAACCACTAAGCCATCTCTCCAGTCCATAAAGATTTTTAATATTTTATTTATTCATTTATTCATTTATTTGACAGAGAAAGACGGAGAGAGAGAGAGAGAATGGGCACACCAGGGCCTCCATCCACTGCAAACAAACCCCAGATGTATACACCCCCTTATGCATCTGGCTAATGTGGGTCCTGGGGAATCGAACCTGGGTCCTTTGGCTTTGCAGGCACATACCTTAACTGCTAAGCCATCCTTCCAATTTGATAAAGTTTTTTTTCTTATCACTGCCTTTCCTTTTGAATGATTGGCTTCCATCATATGGAGAGCACATAGAATATACCTTTCCCAATAAGCCCCTAATGAGTTTCAGTCTAAATGAACCTCATGTCCAATAAGAATATATGTACTTGTGGTGGTTGGCATCAGATGTCCCCCCCAAAAAAACCTATGTATTCTGAGTGCTTAGCCCCAGCTGATGGCAATTTGAGAGGTAGAGCCTTGCTGGAGGAGGTGTGTTGTTAGGGGTGGGCTTAGAAACGTTATCCCCCTTGTTAGAATCTGGCTCATTCTCCTCTTGCAGTTTTCCACCTCCTCTGGCAGGGGTAATGTCCACCCTCTGCTCATGCCATGCTTTCCCTGCTATCATGGAGCTCCCCTTTAGACTGTAAGCCAGAATAAAACTTTCAGTCTGGTACAGCCATTGTGGAAATCAGTGTGGAGGTTCCTGAGACAGCCGAAAATAGATTTACCATATGACCCAGCCAAGGCACTCCAAGGCATATATCCTAAGGACCCATCTCACTACCTTAGAGATACTTGCACATCCATGTTTATTGACGCTCTATTCACAAGAGCTAGGAAATGGAACCAGCCTATAATCCTCAACTGATGTGTTCCTAGTGAAGATGTGGTACATTTATACAATGGAGTTCTATTCAGTGATAAAGAAAAATAGAATTATGGAATTTGTATGGAAGTGAATAGACCTGGAAAGAATTATACTTAGGGAGATAACCCAAGCCAAATGTCACATGTTCTCTCTCATATGTGGATCCTAGCTACAAATGTTTGGGCTTGTATGTGAGTTAGAATAAAACGTGGTAGCAAAGGCCAGTAAGCTAGGAAGGGGCTATAAGGAGGGAGGACTTAAGGGAATGGTATTGGATATATGTAAGTAGAAGAACAGATTACTGGGGGTGGAAAGGCCTAAGTGAGGTCAGAGGAAGAGATTGGGAAGAGGAAGGATGGGAAGAGGGTTAATCCAAATCTAAGGGGGTAAGAATATGCCATATGGAAACCTACTTTTGTGGACAATGGCACTCCTGGGAGCCATAGATTGTTACTAGAAAATTTTCAGTGCCAGGAACAGGATACTTTTCAGTGAGTTGTTGGCCAGAGAGGCCCCTGATGCTCACAAAACATTACAGGCCATTACCAAGGCTCCTGGTTTCCCATCAGAAATAGATGGTAAGACCATATTGCTGAAGACTCCACATGCTTGGGCTTTAAGCCCACTGCAAAATCCTACTGAAACTGAGCTGATAACCTCCTCCCTGTAGACCAGCTAATGGAAAGCTGGAAAAGGCTACACTGCATGCAGCTCTACAGGGGAGAGAGAAATCATCAGTGAAGATAAACAACAGTGGACACTGCAAGTCTTAAGTTTGGCCAGCCAGGCAGAATGAGCCAATGGGTGCAATAGTGGCATGTCTGTTATGGGGGAAACCAACCACTCTCTAGCTGGACTGGAACCCTGCTCCATGGAAGGGAATAAATGCCTGATACTCAAAACCTATGATGGGGGAAGTCATGAGTCCTAGGCATGTAACACCTGCTGGTGTTTGGCTAAATGCATATATTATGCTCACCAAACTGCCCAGTAAGCACATCTCTTAATGTTCATACCCACATATTAATGCTACTCTCACTTTTGATTAGAAAAGCTTCTCTTTTCAGATGGCAATGACCCCTGGGATGACTCAAAAGGCAACATAGTACTGAGAAGATGTGACAGAGGAGTTCTCAGCACTGAAACATCTCTATCACACCTTCCAAGGCTTAGGGTCTATTATGGAAGATGTGGCAGAAAGAACGTAAAAGCAAAAGGAAGGATAGGACTCTTTATAATGCGCTCTGCCAGAGACAAAATGGCCTGGATATCCATGACCTCACAGTGCCTGACACTACCTACACAAGACCATCCTAATAGGGGGAAAAGATCATGACATCAAAATAAAAGAGAGGTTGATTGAGATGGGGAGGAGATATGATGGAAAGTGGAGTTGTGAAAGGGAAAGTGGGGGAGACAATTTTCATGGTTTATTGTTTATAATTATGGAAGTTATCCATAATAAAAAAGTAAAAAAAAAAAAAAAAAAGACTCTCTCGCCATCAGCTGCTTCTGGTCAGGTGTTTTATCCTAGCATCAAGAAGGTAACTATAATAGAACTTTTGTTTTTAGTAAATACCACCAGATTTCTTTTCCTAAAGTTATGGCAACTATTTATTCTCAATCAGTACTAGTTCTTTTTAATTTAACTAATCGGATTATGAAACATCATACTTCATTGCTTAAATAAGCATTTCACTGGCAATGTCTTCCCTATAGAACTGCCAGTTCATAATTCTTGCTTAATGTTTTATTAGTTTTCCTATTTTCATTAACTTGTAGGTACTCATGATGATACCTTTTTATTTTCTAATAAACACAGTAACTAACAAATATTGTTTTAATACACAAGGTACTATTCCCCTAACCTTTTGCTTTTGTTCATATTACACTTTTCTAAATATAAATTAATAAACAGCTCATGAATGGATTAATGAATGAGGAAATGAACTGAATGGGTAAAATGTATAAATTTTATTTCTCACCAGTGGCTGGCTGTTCAGGGGCTATTTCATGATGTGATTTCTTTTGTACTTCTTTATCTCTTTGGGGGCTAGAAAGGGCATTCTAACCACCACGCTTCACCTTTGGTTTAATCAGCTAGAAGGCATACCAAGTACACGAATAAATGATCCCTGAATGGAAAGAATGCCTCCTTTCCTTTAGTGCTGTGCTTTGGAAAGGACTCAGAAGCATGTGGGGTAAGAAGAAGAAATTATTCTTACTTCATGAATTTTCTTGGGGCAGAAGTTATGAGTTACCTAAACATAATAACATGTTGCCAAGGGACATAAAAGATATTATAACAAGGCAACTAATAATTTAGTACTGCTATATACAGGATGCTGCACCCTTCCAGGAGAACTTTCAGATCCTTCTGGATCTAGTTAGGAAGTGCCAGCCAGACTGCAAACCCTGAGGAAATTTCTTCTTTGTTCTAGCTTCCACAAAAGGGCACAGTCTCAACTGGGCAAAGAAAATGGCACACCAGTACTAAACTAGAATCAAAGCATTTTCTCCCCAAAACCTTGGGTTGGATGATTTTTTTTTCTTTTCATGTTAGAAGAGCTTTACATTTGAATTTATGTTTCCCCATACTAGCATAATTCAAGGTTAGATTACACCTTTACTACCCCCACCCCATTCTATCTGCTGAGGCCTCAAAACAGCCTCAGTTACTCTTTTCTTAATAGCCATTCTCATGATTTTTCCTTTAGTAGTCTTTTAATTGACCCACAAATAGGGCTGGAGAGATGGTTTAGTGGTTAAGCACTTGCCTGTGAAGTCTAAGGACCCCAGTTTGAGGCTCAATTCCCCAGAACCCACATTAGCCAGATGCACAGGGAGCGCACATATCTGGAGTTCGTTTGCAGTGGCTGAAGGCCCTGGCGCGCCCATTCTCTCTCTCTCCTCTCTCTCCCTCCCTCCCTCCCTCTCTCTCTCTCTCTCTCTCTCCCTCTCTCTGTCAGTCTCAAATAAATAAAAATAAACAACAACAAAAATTTTAAATGACCCACAAATATACTGAACTAGGGACATTTTGTGTGTGACTTGCAGATAAAACACACATTTCACTTAGAATCAGGCAGTTTTCTGAGAAAATAACTGAAATCACAAAATTGTTGAAAAAGCAGATATACAAAATCAAGTCACAAGGAATGGTCATCTCTTCTTGTACAAAAGCATGTAAGGAAACATGACCAGAAAGCCCATGGTCCAGAAATCACTTCAGTTAGTCCTGAGTGCTAGGCTGTAGGCAAATTGGAAAATAAAGATGTTAACAAAATAAAGAGCATGACCAAGTTCAGCAAAAGGAAAGAGACAGAGATCTAGGCAAGATGAATGACCCTGGTCCATAACTGAAACCAAGATGGTCATTGACAACAAATTTTTTTTTTAATATTTTTTTAATTAATTTATTTATTTATTTGAGAGTGACAGACACAGAGAGAAAGACAGATAGAGGGAGAGAGAGAATGGGCGCGCCAGGGCTTCCAGCCTCTGCAAACAAACTCCAGACGCATGCGCCCCTTGTGCATCTGGCTAACGTGGGACCTGGGGAACCGAGCCTCAAACCGGGGTCCTTAGGCTTCACAGGCAAGCGCTTAACCGCTAAGCCATCTCTCCAGCCCTGACAACAAATTTTGATAAACATAAAGTAAGGTTTGTTTCTCGATCTCTCTCCCTCCCTCCCTCTCTCTCTCTCTCTCTCTCTGATTAACAGCTGTGGAACACATACATTACCAGTAATACATTAATTCCTTTTGGAGCAAAGCAGTCCCTTGCTCCCAATCTACCAATCTAGCAAGAGTAGCAAAGTCAAGTTCCTACAGAACCCAGGAAGGCAACATAAGTGAGGAAAGTCAAGCTCAAACTGGGAATTGGGATGGGTAGAAGGCATCTACTAGAAAGGTTAATTCAAACCCACTGACGACAGCAGTCCCCTCTTACCCAAGGGAGCTACAGCGCCACATCCACCAGCGGATGCCTGAAACCAGTATCAGACTTATAGACTGTTTTTCCTGTACTGTACAAAGATTCCAATAATAACGTTTATTAATTAATCACAGTACTGTTAACCATAATAACTAAGAATTGAATAGTTATAACAATATACTGTAATAAGAGCTATGTGAATATAGTATCTCTCCCAAAATGTCTTAATTTACTTTCACCTTTTTGCTTAGAAGAAATGCTTTATAGCTTTTACTAGGCAATGAAAATTACTAAAATCAGTACTCTTGCACTTTGAGACCATTGTGAAACAAAATAGGAGTTAGTTACTTAATCCCAAGTACTTTCATTTGTTGATTGTTTTGGTTTGGTTTGGTTTTTTCAAGGTAGGGTCTCACTCTAGCTCAGGCTGACCTGAAATTCACTATGTAGTCTCAAGGTGGCCTCGAACTCACAGTGATCCTCTGCCTCCCAGGGGCTGGTATGAAAGGCATGTGCCACTATGCCCAGCTCTGTTGTTTAGTTTTTATTGTTAATTGGGATTTTCGGTGGGGGGGTATTAAGGTAGGGTCTTACTCTACCCCAGAATGACCTGGAATTCACTCTGTAGTCTCAGGAAGATCTCAAACTCATAGCAATCCTTCTACCTCAGCCTCCCAAGTGCTACCACACCCAACTTTAATTTTGTTGATATTTAATTATTTACTTATGTTTGGTTTTTATTTTATTTTATTTATTTATTTTCAAGCACAGAGAGAGAGAGAGAAGAGAAAGAGAGAAAATGGGCATGCTAGCTCCAGATGCATGTGCCCTTGTGCATCTGGCTTACATAGGTCCTGGGGAATCAAACCAGGTCCTTTGGCTTTGCAGGCAAGTACCTTAACTGCTAAGCCATCTCTCCAGCCCCTTCTGTTTGGTTTTTTTAAGGTAGGATCTCAGTCTAGCCCAGGCTGACCTGGAATTCACTGTGTAGTCTCAGGCTATCCTTGAACTTAATATAGTTAAGGATGACCTTGAACTTGTGATCCTCTTACTTCCACTTGCCAAGTTCTGTGATTACAGGGATGTGCTACCATGCTAGGTTTATTCAGTGTTAGACATCAAACCCAGGGCCTCATGAATGCCAGGCAAGTCCTGCCCTCACTGGGCCATTTCCCTAGCTGTGCACCAGCACCCTGATACACTGCACAGCACTGCTAGTTGCTTTAATAGCAAATATGTCTACTAAATAACTAAGAGGCACATGGCATATATGCAGCATCGATGGTCTGGGCAAAGGGATGATTCACATCCTAGACAGAATGGAGAACTTCATAAGATACTTCCATGCTATTGAAAATGCTGAACGGGGGCTGGAGAGATGGCTTAGCAGGTAAGCGCTTGCCTGTGAAGCCTAAGGACCCCGGTTCGAGGCTTGGTTCCCCAGGTCCCACATTAGCCAGATGCACAAGGGGATGCATGCGTCTGGAGTTCGTTTGCAGAGGCTGTAAGCCCTGGCGCGCCCATTCTCTCTCTCCCTCTATCTGTCTTTCTCTCTGTGTCTGTCGCTCTCAAATAAATAAATTAATTTAAAAAAAAAAAAAAGAAAATGCTGAACGGCTTAAAGTCAAATTGACAACAAAGATTAACCATTACACTGCTACATTCCCATGAGGAAACTTGGGCCCAGCATTGCCATGGTTTCTAGTTTTCAAAACTGAAGCATCTAACCTCAATTTTATTGTGAAATTTTATTAATTGACTGGTTCTGGGGATTAAACTTAATTAAACTTAAACTTGAACATGACAGGCACTCTACAACTGAGCTATGCCCTTGGCCTTTCAAAGCCTTTTCTTGAGAGATTGGTGGGGAGAGGGCACTGGGAGCTGATCTCAGAGTTTCATACAAACTAAGAGAGTATTTTACCACTGAGACACACCCCAGTCCCCAATTTTGTTAAATCATTGACAACTAATGTCAAATTTTAAAATAGTGGTTGGGGAGCTGCCTCTGCAGGTAAGAGCACTTCTCACTCAAGCATGAGGGCCTTTGGGGGCCTGATACCACTAACACTTGCTGGGAGAATGTCAGAATATATAAATCTTCACCGGCTTCAAGAATGGACTCCCACTGGGCGGGGTGGTGTGCATTTTTAATGGCAGCACTCAGGAGGCAGAGGTAAGAGGATTGCCACGAGTTCAAGGCCACCCTGAGACTACATAGTGGATTCCAGATCAGGCTAAACTAGAACAAAATCCTACCTTGGGGATAAAAAAATAAACAGGTATGGATTTCCCTTCAGGTGTGTGGGATACAGCCTACATGATCACAAGGAGTGGCTCTATGGCCACCCCTCCAAAGGCACTTCTTTTTCTGGATTCTGAAGCTCCATTTCTTTTGGCATCTCATAAACTCATTTCTTTTCATTTTCATAATTAACCAGCCAATTGATTATGAAGAACCTGGACTTTGTGCTCCACCGCCACGTTACTGGGGGATGTGAAAGGATGCTTTAATGAACTGGAATTGAGTGGTATGTGGCAGCTTTCCAGTGCTTCTGGAATCCAGGCTCAGAAGAGAGACTGAAATATGGAAGCCACCATTGCAAGTGAGCTCAGTTGACCCTAAAATACATTTTGTGGTGGATTTGAATGTATTTAGGACTTCAAGTTAAACTGCCCCTCACTATTATCATCATACAAAATGTTAATTTGACAAAACTTCAAAATGACTATACTTGAATAAAACAACAGTTTATCTCATAACAGTCTGACCATAAATATTATGGGTTCATAGTTCAAAGGATTCAGGTCCCTTCTAAGTGTCACTCACCTGTCTCTAAGGTGTGGTCCTCATTTGAATGATCCAAGATATCTCACTTTCTCCACACCGCAGCCATAGCTAACAAAGGAGAGAGGGAAAGGGAAGGGTATGTCCATTCCCTGCGTAATAGCCCAACCCAGAAATTGTACAGATCATTTCCGTAGATATCTCACTGGCCAGAATGTTGCCCACCTAATTCATAGGGGCCTGGGAAGCAGTGTGCATTGTCACTAAGATGTAAAGTCCATTGGTCTCTTTGTCAACTTCTAAGCACATCTTTTGGCACAAGGTATCAGTGAATTTGTTATTTTATTTAGAGTTTTCTAAATCCCAGTATTATTGTCACATCTCCATTCAGAAACAATCATAACAGAAAGCTCAGTATAAATAATTCTTTGAGTTACCTACTACACACTTCCACAGTGTTCATAAGTGAATGATACTTTAGCATCCAAGAGAACAAAAGTGACCAGTGAACTAACCACATTTATTGCATAAAGCAATATTTTTTATGTGGGTACTGGGGATTGAACTCGGGTCCTCATGCTTGCAAGGAAAGCACTTTATCAGCTGAGCTATCTCTCTGGCCTTTAAAGCAGTTTTAATAAAACTATTTTATTTAAAAATAAAGAAGGAAGCAGTGCCACCTTTTGTTTTTGCCCCAGCAACTGGCTCAGTGCCTACTTTGCCACCTAACAGAACTGAGTTTCTATTTGGCTCAGAAACTGTCTACATTTTGAATTTTTTGGCTTTTGAAATATGCAAATTAAGGTCAAACTGCCTCACATCTGAGATTTAATGGCTAATCTGTTCAGGCAGCTGCTTCTTGGCCATTAAATTACAAGGTGACTGAGTTCATTAAGATTTTCACACACAAGTAACTCTTCAAATTGTATCCCATACTTTTCTAAGAACTTCATGGTCAAAGCTAGTTAGATGAGCTATGGTTATAGCAGAAAGAGCCAATCTGTCGCCATTTGTTTTCCAGTGGACAAAGAGGTATTATTTGCAGGTTGATTGAAACTGGTCATTCGAGCCAAATTCCAGAATGAGGTCATGAAGATCAGTCACTCTGGGGTTTATTGCCAAAGGCAATGAAGAAGAGTTCAGCTTTCTTTGCTAAAAGACATATTACCAAAAATTCAAATTAAGCTTTAAAATTATGATACCTTTCTCTATTATCCAGTATATTTTAAAAATAATGAAGTCCAATATAGGCCTTTAAACACCAGCCTTAAGCTTGAACATCATTTAATAATTACATGACATTGAGTTAGACCAGACATTGTTCAGTTCTGTTCTTCTGTTTCTTCTTCTCTGACAGCTGAACCCTTATCTATTCTATAAAGCTATTCTGAATTTAAAATAGCCTTAAGTGAAATTTATTATTGATATTGCATATAATGTAGAAGTAAGGAATAAAATTAACTACATCATTTGTACAAATAGGCTAAGCCTTTAGCTCAAATTAATCATTGCTAAAATTGTAATTGTACCTCACACAATAGATTATTCATCCAAGTGCTCTTGATTTAAAGAAAAAATTTATCAGCTTTGAACTAAAATTATCTCTTTTAATCAGTAAGCCACTGGAATTGATAAAGCAAAACTTACTTAAAGTTACAATTAATGAAAATGAATTATATCTTGAATCATCATAAATTCAAAGTCAAATAATCATGAGACTTTACAAATTTCAACTGAGAGCTGGGCATGGTGGTTCATTCCTGTAATGCCAGCACTCAGAGGCTGGGGTAGGAGGATCACCTGAGTTTAAGGCCAGCCTGGGTTACAGAGTGAGTTCCAGACTAGCCTGGGCTAGAATGATACCCTGCCTCAAATAGATAAAATTTCAACTGGCCTTGGGATATAACTAAAATATGTAAGTTTTAAAGTATTTCAACAAATTCTGTTAATTATTAAATTATTTAGGAAGTGACTATGAAGTAATTCAACACTGCATTCCAAAGAATATGAAATAACATGGAAAAGCGCTATGATAGAATGTTAACTATAAAAAACAAATCATTAGCTGTTTTTCTCCTAAAGGAATGAACCACTGAGATGGGAAAATCATTTAATTGTTGTTGACGGTACCCTCAAGAAAAACTACATTTGATGCCTCCCGATGCAAAGTTTCCATTTTAATAGTAAAATGTATATAGCATGGTAGACATCAAGTCAAATTTTCTCCAGTGTAACATTACTTAAATCCATAGGTGTTAACTGCTTCTCCCTCCAGGTTCTCCCCAGGGTGCCAGTCAGAGCAGGCTTGTTGGATGAGCTGTTTCTGTGGGGTGTACGCAAGAAGCACCTTCATTTTCCTCCTACTTTGATCTTTAGATATCTTCAGTCAGATCGCCCTTCACTGTCCTGGGATGATTGCTTAAGCATATCCCATGGATTTACAATCTCTTTCCTATCTTAAAAGGTTTCTCTTCTCAGGCACAACATTAATGAATCTCATGGGATAAAAATGAAAACTTTAATGGCTCCAGCTCCTATCACTGTCCGCAGTCGGTTGGAGGAAAGAAGGATGGTCTGTGCTGCACTCTGTGTGTTTACGACTCCCTGATTCAGCTGCTCCACCTTCCTGCCCCACTCGCTGCGCATCCTTGGCTCCTCCAGGGTTGCTGGAGCACACAGCAAAGAGAAGCTGGGTAAGGGAGGGATCAGTCAGCATTCCATCACTATCACAAAATACCCAAGATAAGCAGCTTAAAAGAAAAAAGGTTTGTTGGAGCTCATGATTTCTGTCCATGGTTCCCTGGTCCCTTTACCCTGGGCCTATGGTAGCACAGTACATCCTAGTGGGTTTGTTGTGGTTGTTGTTTTGTTTTGTTTTTATTTGACACAGAGAGAAAACGGGCGCACCAGGGCTCCAGCCACTGTAGATGAACTCCAGATGCGTGTGCCCCTTTGTGCAACTGGCTAATGTGGGTCCTGGAGAATCGAGCCTGGGTCTTTTGGCTTTGCAGGCAAACGCCTTAACCGCTAAGCCATCCCTCCAGCCCAGTACATCCTAGCTGGAATGTGTGACAGAGGCGATCTGGGAAGCAAAGCGAGAGAAAGGAAGGGGCTGTGGTCTAACTTCCTCCAACTAGGCCCCATTCTTCTACTGCTCCCCGATTGTGCCCCAGGTTGGCAGCCAGCCTTTAGCACATGCGCATTCAGGGAACATTTAAAATCCAAACCACAGAAGGGGGCAAATATGCCTGAGCCCATGGGTGCTGTTGTCACTGGCCTCTGCAACAGCAAATGCACGGAAGTTGCCTTGGTCTTGGGAAGCTTGGGATGCTCTGCCGTCAGATACAACCACTTAATGTGCTCTGATGGAGCCAGCTTGCCCCCAGAGCTGGCTACTTCCCCATAGCGTGTTTCTGGGGCAATCCCCACACAAGCCCTTTGATCAAGGCGGCCACACTGGCCAGTCCGGTCCAGGCGATCTACCAGTATTACTTCCAGTGCAAACCCACACTTCACCTTGCTTGAGTCAAGCCCAGGGGACCTCACACCTTAGACCTTTCTACACAAAAGTCATGTCCCAGATCCTCCAAACTCTGGGAGTTCTGAGTCAAAATGTTCTCTGAACTCCCACTAGCCTTCACTCTAGTACCATTTAGTTGGAAGGATTTAGAAGCCCCAAGAAGATCAAGGTGGAAAAGGGTAGCCACCTCCTCCCTCTCTTCCTGGCAGGCTAGAGGCCACAGCACAGAATTCAGGGCTCACCAATCTTCCCAGATGTGTTCATGCTCAATTCTTTACTAAGCCTACAAGAGCATGCTTGTCGTCACCTCTTAACAAGGCTTAACAAAATAGTCTATTATCTTTCCTTAGAATATGAGAGCACCTGCCACCTATTCTCAACTTTTGGTCCTCAATTGAGATTATGAAAAGTCCTGTTCTTTTTTTTGTTTTGTTTTGTTTTTCTGGGTAGGGTCTCACTGTGGTCCAGGCTGACCTGGAATTCACTATGGAGTCTCAGGGTGGCCTTGAACTCATGGCGATCCTCAAAGGCGTGTGCCACCACGACCGGCTCCTGTTCTCCTTTTTTAAATCATAGCCCTGACTCATTAATAAATGCCTTTCATCTACAGCTTCTTCTCAACTCTAATGGGTTGCTGTAAAAATCAAGTGGCAAGTTCATTTCAAATCCTTTTGATTTTCATCTCCATCACTCCAACATCATAAAGGATTTCTAAATAGACCATAAGAATGCTCACATCCGTCTATTTTCTGCAGTGGCTCATAACTGGGACTTAACAGGACCAGGCTTGCCTACTGAACTGGTAGGGCAAGACTGCTGGGTGGGTTTGCTTTGTTTTAGTGGGTGATAAGAAGCGAGACAGGTGACCACATATGAGAGGAAAGGAGATCTTGTGAGGGAATGTGGTAGAGTTTAGGTGATGCTCCCCTTGGTCAGCTCAAGACTTGGCTTTAAGTCCTATGGAGAGAATGGCTGCATAGAGACACCATTAAGAGCTGTTTCTGTATGAGTCTTTGACACTGTGAGATATTTATCTATTTGTTTAAAGACAGGGTCTCATGTAGTTCAGGCTGGCCTCCTACTTACTGTGTAACCAAGAAGAACTTTGAATTTCTAATCCTGCAGCCTCCATCTCAGAAATGATGCGGTGTCAGGCATGAGCCACCATGCCCAGCTGAATCTGGACTGGGCTGGAGGTCAAATCCAGGGCTTCATGAGTGGTAGGCAGGCACTCTACCAACTGAGCTGTCTCCCCAACTCGATACCACATATTTATTTCATCCCTTCTTCCAGGGGCACGACCCTAAGCCGGCATCTATCTTAGACATGCAGAGCAAAGGCTAGCTCTCCAGCCCACATATCCTTGCAAATTTATGTTTCAAAGGAAAGACGTCTTCTCTAAATATACTCAGTATGCAAAGACAGAGGGAGAAAGGAGAACTACGGTGAACCTGCCTTTCAGAGGGTCGTGGGTGGCAAGCAAACAACCCACCCTTCGCTCTGTGTGACAGTGGGAACAAGGCTCTTCTGCTTAGGCAGTGGAGCATCTTTCCTCAGACCCTGGCTTAACCCTCCAGGAAGATCCTCCTCATTTATCTTCCTTTGTCTTCAGGACATACATTATGAAGGAGACATTCCCTGTCAACTGTCCATGTGGCCACATCTGAAATAAGCATTTAGCAAAACATTCTTCCTGGATACTCCTCAGCTTTTACAATCATTTTTTTCTGTAGGCTTTAGTTCAGTTTTACAGGTCTGTTGGTGACAAGTTGTCAACCTTACTTGAGTTGGGTTGTCTTATTGATATATCTTTTGCTGTTGTTTTTTACAATAGAATTTCCCCCATAATAACAACTAGGCTTCTATTCTCCTTTCATTTGCCTCTTCCAGTCTCTACCCTGCTCTGAGCACTGAGAAACTGATGTGGGCATGGACCTCAATGACTCCCTTGCTCTCTGATTTTCTGTCGGGTTTGAACTTCTAGCTCATCAGAAAGACTAACGTGTCTTTCACCCACATCTTTTTCTAGTAAGTTGCCTACAGAGGTAACAGCGCCTGTGGAACACTTCTCTCTGAATTCTGATACCTCCCTCCCCTAGCCCTTCAGGTCTCGGCATGGTAATAGCACCCTGGTACTCCTCTCTCACCCTAGGAGGCTGAACTGTATCTTGTACTTTGATACACTCTCCCCTCATCTTTGTCCATTAGTCTCTTCTAAAGTCCTTCTTCAGATCACTCACATTCAGGCTGCCTTTTATTTGATGCCAGTATCTTATCTGCTACAACATCCAGTTTATTGTTTCTAGTGAAAGATGTATACATACATGAATATAGAAAATTGTACAATGTCATGAAAAGTTACATGAGTTATTTGAGAAACATCAAATTTGTCTTCTATAATGGGTGGAGAGTCAAATCATTTGAAGGTTATGATTATCATATAGCCAAATATACTATTACCATACAGATGAAGGTTACATACATATCTGAAAGAAATGATGTGATAAAAATAATGATCTACTATTCAAAATCATAAATGGTTTTAAAACTTAATGAGAAAGCCAGGCATGGTGGTGAACACCTTTAATCTCAGCACTCGGGAATAAGAGTAAGAAGATCACTGTGAATTTGAGGCCAGCCTGAGACTCCATAGTGAATTCCATGTCAGCCTAGGCTAGAGTGCAACTCTACTTTAAAAAATCAAAACAAAACAAAACAAAAATAATAAGAGATAGTCTGGGCACAGGGGTGCAATCCCAGCATTTGAGAAGATGGTGCAAGAGGATGGATCAAAACCAAGAAAGAGAAAAAGAGAGACAAAGAGAGAAATAAAGGAATTAATGAGAGAATGCTATTTCTTCTATTCTACAATTGGGGAAAGTGAAGATCATAGAGGTTAAACAAGTTGACCTTATCCAAACAATAAGCAGAAGGTCTGGGATTTGAACACAAGAAGCCGAACTTCAAAGCCTGTGTGTTCCACTCCACTCACTGACCTTGGCGTACCTGGAAATAGCTGGGCTTTAGACAAGTTGGTCCGAGATAGCACCAGTATTACAAACCTCAGGGGCTGAAATATGAAACTATAGGATGTCCTACAAGTTCTCATAGTTTAACAGACAATTTTGCAACCAAAAAAGAAATTCAGATTAAAAAACAAACCACAGGACTGTATGATTCTTGGCAACTAACCACTACATACAGGTCAAGTTAGTTCCTCTGTTTCCCCAACACTGCGAACACACCCCGGTATAGCTTCTATTATGACATGATTGTTTTTATGTCTGTCTTCTTCAGGTGTGTGTGTCGGGGGGTGCGCGTTCTTCAAAGAAAAGAAATGTTTTACTCATCTTTGTTAATGTTCTATAATAGATCATTTAATGAAAGACCAATTACTATCTGACCTGTAAATATTCATCTAATCACATTTTAATTAGATTTTCATACAGCTAGCCACAATAGAGGTAAACATTTATTGGGTTGTCATTGGCCACTACATATTTTAAGGACCAATTATTATATTTATACTTATGTGTATTGAGAGAAATATTTAATACAAGCATATATAAAAAGCTAGACAAGAGGAAAAAAAAACTAGCAAACAGAAACAAAAGAAATAAAAAGAAACAAAAACCTAGTTTCTCTAAATTGAGCTTTAGAGACATGAATCAAAGAAAGGGATTTTGTTAATTAATGTCCTGAAAACTTTCTGGCTTATATCCAGCTCAGTTGGCCCTTTTTTTAAAGTAGGTTTCCATATGGCTAATTCATACATCTTACATTTTGATTGACCTTCCTCCCACCCCTCTCTTCCTCCATCCCTCCCCTGAAGCCATTTCCCCCACAAGTATTCTGCTCTCCACTTATATATCTACTATGCCCTAACCTTAAGCCCTTCTCTCTCTTCCTTCCTCATAGCCCCTTCATGGCTTCCTGGTTTCTGCTACTGACTTTTATTCCAGCTCACATACAAATCTAAACATTTGAAACTAGGATCCACATATGAGAGAGAACATGTGGTGTTTAACTTTCTGAGCCTGGGTTACCTCATTTTGTATAATCTTTTCCAGATCCATCCATTTCCCGAAAATTTCACAATTATATTTTTCTTTATAGCTGAATAAAATTTCATTGTATAAATGTAGCATGTCTTCATTATCCATTCATCAGCTGAAGAGCATCTAGGCTGGTTCCATTTCCTAGCTATTATGAATAGCACAGCACTAAACTAGATGAGCAGGTACCTCTATAGCGATGAGTGGAGTTCTTAGAGTTCTTAGGGTAGATGACGAGGTGTGGTAGAGCTGGGTTATATGGTAAATCGAATTGAGTTGTCTCAGGAACTTCCACACCAATTTCCACCATGGCTGTATCAGCTCCCATTTCTACCACCAGTGGAGAAGAGTTCCTCATTCCCCACACCCTAACCAGCACTTACTGTCATTTCACTTTGACTTCTTTCTTTGTTTTTTTTTTGTTGTTGTTGTTCTTGTTCTTATTGTTTTGTTTTTTGTTTTTCTTGGGTTTTTTTTGAGGTAGAGTCTCACTCTAGCCCAGGCTGACCTGGAATTCACTATGTAGTCTCAGGGTGGCCTCAAACTCACGGCGATCCTCCTACCTCTGCCTCCCTAGTGCTGGGATTAAAGGTGTGCACCATCACGCCTGGCTTCATTTGACTTCTTGGTGGTAACCATTCTGACAGGAGTGAGATGAAATCTCAAAGTAGTTTTATTAATTTGTGTATCCCTGATGGATAAGGATAAAGAACATGTTTTCAGATGTTTATTGACCCTTTATATTTCTATTTTGAAGAACTCTCTTTCCAGTTCTATAGTCTGTTTTTCTGATTGGGTTATTTGGTTTGTTATTTAGTTTTTTTTAATTATTTGTATATTCTAGATATTAATCATTTATCAGATGTACAACTGGCACAGGTTTTATCCCATTGTGTAGACTGCCTCTTTGCTGTATCCACAGTGTCCTTCTCTGTGCAAAGCCTTTTAAATTTCATGAGCTATCAGTGGTTATCAGTTGTCTTATTTCCTGAGTGACTGGGGTTCTATTCAGAAAGTCCTTGCAGCCAGGCATGGTGGTGCACGTATTTAATCCCAGCACTCGGGAGGCAGAGGCAGGAGGATCACCTTGAGTTTGAGGCCACCCTGAGACTACATAGTGAATTCCAGGTCAGCCTGGGATAAAATGAGACCCTACCTTGAAAAATAAAGCAAACAACACACACACACAAAAGAAAGTCCTTGCCTATGCCTATATGTTGAAGTGTTTCCCCTATTTTTTCCTTTAAGTTTCAGAGTTTCAGGTTTGATATTAAGGTCTTTGATCCATCTAGGCTTGAGTCTTGTGTGCATGGTGAGATATGAGGATCTATTTTAACTCTTCTAAATATATACATACCATTTTTTTAATGTTTTATTTATCTATTTAAGAAAGAGAGAGAATGGGCATACCAGGGCCTCCAGCCACTGCAAACTATAGACGTATGTGCCACTTTGTGCATCTGGCTTCCATGGGTTCTAGGAAATTGAACCTGGGTCCTTTGGTTTCACAGGCAAGTGCCTTAACCACTGAGCAATCTCTCCAGCCCCTAGATGTACAGTTTTTTCACTGCCACTTGTCAAAGAGACTAGTTTTTCTCCATTGAATTTTTTTTTTGCATTTTTTCATTTTTGTCAAAACTCAGATGGCTGTAGCTGTCTGGGTTCACATCTGTGTTCTCTGTTCTGTTCCATTGATCAACATGTCTCTTCTGTGCAGTGCTGTGCTGGTTTTTGTTACTGTGGCTTTGAAATATATTTGAAAATCAGGTATGCTGATACCACCAGCCTTATTTTTGTTGTTCAGAATTTATCTGGTTGAGTTTGTTTTCTTTTTTTCTGTGCTTATGAATAAAGTTTAGGAATTTTTTTTTCTGTTTCAATGAAGAATACCATTGGGATTTTGGTGAGAATTGTATTAAATGTGTAAATTGCTTTTGGTAAGATGGATATTTCTACAATATTGATTCTGCCAATTTATAAATATGGGAGATATCTTTCCATTTCCCAGTGTCTTCTTCAATTTTCTCTCCCAAGTGCTTTAAAGTTTTCATTGTAGAGAGCCTTCACTTCTTTGGTTAGGTTTATTCCAAGGTACTTTTTTTCTGAATGGGAGTGTTTCTCTGATTCCATCCTCAGCACATTTGTTTTTGGCATGTAGGAAGACTACTGATTTCTCTGTGTTACTGGGTGTTATTTTGTGTCCTGCTACTTTGCTGAAAGCATTCATCAGCTCTCAAACAGTTTTCTGGTAGTCTTAAGAACACCTATTGTATAGAATCATATCATCTGCAAATAATGATAATTTGATTTATTTCCTATTTGTATGTCTTTTATTTGTGTCTCTTATCTTATTGTTGCTATATCTAAGACTTCCAGTACTATATTAAATAAAAGTGGGGAGATTAGATACCCTTGTCTTGTCCCTTATTTTCAATTTGGCATTTCTGAATCTGACCTGCATCTTCTTCTCCAAGCCTGAGAAAATGAGACAAAAGGAACACCCAGAGACCCAACCATGATGTTATGTTCCAAAGTTTTCAGGTGTTCTACGTTTCCCTAATTTAGAGAATCTTTTATTATTTGCTTTATGAAAATGTAGGGGTTTCAATGTATTTAGTGGAGATTACATGCAAAAAGAAAACTACTGAAAATCTGCCTTCAATATAAGACTCAATGTTTTCCATAAATAAGCAGTGCATGTCAATGACTGGTAAAAGAAGTCTTGAATCCATCCTTTAACAATGAGTTAAATTTGCAGAGGATTGGAACAAGGAAGATAAAAAAGAAAGAACAGAAAGAAAAGAAGGCACTTTTGAGAGGACATGAGGTTGAGAATGAATACAACCTGTGAGAAGGCCAGTATGACTAGAAGGCTGACTACGTGTTAGAAGAGATTGGACACAATACTGGAGAATGTTCCCTTTGCCTAGTACTGAGCGTCTGTCAACATTCAGTTAGGAAATCCAGATATACTTTGTAGCTCTTTTAGATAAATACTAGCATTGGTACTTTATAATGAAGCCACTGAAGCTCAGGACAAGAACATAACACACCCCAGGTCACGTGTTTAGTAAAAAGTGGAGCCTGGATTAAACTTGGGTCTCCTTTATGTCACAGATCATATTATTAGTCACTAAATCTTACTTCAGAGATGAGAAAGAGCTATGACATCCTTGGAATACAAGCAATGGAGTTAAGATCAATGCCTTAGAAGATAAGTAAAGTAATAAAATTCATGTTAAAAGAAGAATATAATCTTTTAGTGGAAAAAACACTCTAAAGATGGGGAAATTATGTCAGTTTCTAGCCATAGAAGGCTTGCTTATTCAGTTTTGTACTTAATTTATTCATTCATCAAGTTGTGATTGCATAGTATATTGGCCATAGCTCCACCAGAGAATCAGAAACAGTAAGGTACACACACACACACACACACACACACACACACACACACAATGGGTGCACAGCAGGAGCTGCAGGCCAGTGGAAGGTCTTCTGTACAGCAACTTCAAATTAGCTTTCAATTGACTGGATCAGGCCCACCCAGAACACTGAGAATATTCTCTGTACTAGTCAGGGTTTTCTAGAGGAACAGAACCAATAGAATGAATTGTATTAAAAGGAAATTTATTGGATTAGTTTACAGCAGTCCAACAACAGCAGGTTGCCGGCATAAGAGTCAAGGAATCCGGTAGCTGCTCAGTCCACGAGGCTGGAAGGCTCAGCAGTTCCAATCTGCCACTGAAGGCCTGGAGGTGTCCTGGAGAGACGCTGCTCTTCAGTCCAGGCTGGTCTTCAGTCCACACTGGAAAGCAGCAAGAAGCGAATGGCAAGCAGCACTGGCAGCCAAGTGAGAGAAGGGGATCCTTTCCTTCCCAGAGTTTCCTTAGATAAAGCCCCCCCTCTGAGAGGGGCTGCCCACTCTGGGGGAAGGGCTCATCCTGGGAGAAGGATTCCTCCTTTAGTTAGTCCTTCCTGGAAGCAAACTCAGAGACCCACTTATGAGGAATGTCTGTGGATTCCTAAACAGATCAAGTTGACACAAAGTTAACCATCCCAAGTCCAAGTTTACCCCTTGTCAGCTTGACACCAAACCATATCTCCTTACATCATACTTAAATTCCAAATGAAAACAGTAACAAGGTCATAATTCTCCCTAACATAACTGTCCCATGTACAAACAGAAACACACAATTTCCCCCTCCATACAAATCAAGGTTCCTTAAGGAATGCTTAGTCACTAATATAAATAAGTCAAATACAAATTCAACAGTGGTTTACTAGCAATATGATATTAATCAGTATTAATTACCTCACAGAGAAATAGAGGAAGAACAAAAGCATCTTAATATTGGTGTAGCTATGTACAAATACTATTAACAAGGTAAGACAGAAACACCCATAGCAATTGCAGTCTGTTTTTTGTAACTGGCCATATGGCCTTAGCTGATATTTGTAACTACCTTCTTCTACTACCCATTCTGTATCTCCTCCACCTTCAGTAAGCACCTCAGCAGGTCTTGGTTCTTCACCTGGAAGGGTGACTCATACCTTCATTCCTGAAGGATCTGGGCCATTTATCACACTGCCTTGATTGGGTTGTTGCAGTTGTCCACTGACTTTGATAACAGGGCATGGTAACATCAAGAGACGCCCTAATGGATCTCCTGCACTCCAGACATACTCTTCCTTACCTCCATTGTGGAGGAGCAGTCCCTGTTGTCTGGATCAATCATCTGTGCTATCACTGTAACTCCTTTCTCAGCCTGTTCACTCAAGGGCATCAGGATCCCAAACTGGCCAGGGGGAAGGCTTAGCTTCCAGTTCAATGGAATGCTCTTTATGCCTCCTGGCAAAAGCACTCCCCACTCTGGAACCAAGACCTCTATGCCATCAGAGCATAAGGTTGTGGGAACAAAAAACAAAAATTTGGCTAATGGGTCACTTGGGGTAATGGTAAGTGGGACCATTACCATTTCCATCCCTTGATTCCTGGACCCATGAATCCAGGCTATAGAAGAAATAATACCATATGTAGTACACCAATTCAGAGCATATACAGCCTGCTGGAGGACACTCCCCCAGCCCTCCAACCTATTGCCACCTAGTTGGTGTGGTAGCTGTTTCTTTTTAAAGGCCATTCCACCATTCTATCAAGCCAGCTGCTTCAGGGTGGTGGGGCACATGGTAACCCCAGTGAATCCCATGATCATGAGCCCACTGCTGTACTTCCTTGGCTATGAAGTGAGTTCCTTGGTCGGAAGCAATGCTGTGTGCAATACCATGATGATGGATAAGGCACTCTGTAAGCCCACGGATGGTAGTTTTGGTAGGAGCCTTATGCACATGAAAAGCCAATGCATACCAGAATAAGCATCTATTCCAGTGAGGACAAAATGCTGCCTTTTCCATGGTGGAAGAGGTCCAATATAGTCAACTTGCCACAAAGTTGCAGGCTGGTCACCCTGAGGAATGCTATCACACTGGGGCTCAGGTAGTCTCTCATGCTCACAGATTTGGCACTCAGCAGCAGATGTAGCCAGGTCAGCCTTAGCTAGAGGAAGTCCATGTTGTTGGGCCCATCCATAGCCTGCACCTCGGCCACCATGGTCACTTTTTCATGGGCCCATTGGGCAATGACAAGGGATGGCTGAGGAAAGAGGTTGACCACTATCCGCAGAATGGGTCAGCTTATCTACTTGATTATTAAAATCATCCTCTGATGAAGTCACCTTCTGATGGGCATTAACATGGAACAAATGTATCTTTATATCCTTTGCCCATTCAGAGAGCTCTATCCACATACACCTTCCTCAAATGCCCTTCTCACCAATCTTCCAATTGTGCTCCTTCCAAGCCCTGATCCATCCAGCCAAACCATTGGCCACCGCCCATGAATCAGTGTATAACCGCACATCCAGACATTTTTCCTTCCAAGCAAAATGCACAACCATGTGCACTGCCTGAAGTTCTGCCCTTTGTGAAGACTTCCCTTCATCACAGACTGTCAGTATTGTCCCAGAAAAGGGCTGTAATGCTGCAGCTGTCCACTTCTGGGAGGTGCCCGCATAACGTGCTGAACCATCTGGAAACCATACCCTAGTCCTCTCCTCCTTAGTCAATTGACAATAGGGCACACTCCATGATGCCATAGGTGCATGCTTGGGGACACAAGGCATTGTAACAGGTTAGCAACCATAGGCATTTGGGCAACTTCCTCATGTAACTTACTCATACCTTCAGGTCCTGCTCGAGCCCAATCATGCATATACCACTTCCTCTTGATGATGGACTGCTGCTGCACATGTCCAACTTTATGGCCTGGCAGGTCAGATAACACACAGCTTATAATGGGCAACTCAGGTCACATAGTAACTTAATGACCCATTGTTAAGCATTCAGTTTCTACTAAGGCCCAATAGCAGGCCAAGAGCTGTCTCTCAAAGGGGGAATAACTGTCTGCAGATGATGGCAGAGCCTTGCTCCAGAATCCCAAGGGCCTCCACTGTGATTAAACTATGGAGGCCTGCCAAAGGCTCCAAACAGCACCCCTATCCACCACTGACACCTCAAGTATCACTGGATCATATGGTCCAAGGGGCACAGCATGCTGGACCTGTTGAAGAGCCTTGTCTTGTTCTGGGCCCCACTGAAAACTGCTAGCTTTCTGAGTCACTTGGTATATGGGATGAAGTAAGACACCCAAATGAGGGATGTGCTGACTCCAAAATCTAACTAGGCCCATTAGACTTTGTGCTTCTTTCTTAGTGGTAGGAGGGGCCAGGGGCAACAACTTATCCTTCACCTTAGAAGGAATATCCCTGAATGCCCCACACCACTGAACTCCTAGAAATTTCACCAAGGTGGAACGTCCTTGAATTTTGGATGGATTTATTTCCCATCCCCTGATTCACATACGCTGTACCATCAACTCCAGAGTGGCTGCCACCTCCAGCTCATTTGAACCAATCAGCATAATGTCATTGATATAATGGACCAATGTGACACCTCGTGGAAGGGACAGGTGATCAAGATCCCTGTGAACTAAACTATGACACAGGGCTGAGGAGCTAGTATAACCTTGGGGTAAAACAGTAAATGTGTACTGCTGACCTTGCCAGCTGAAGGCAAATTGTTTCTGGTGGTCCTTATGGACAGCTATGGAGAAGAAAGGAATTGCAAGATCAATAGCTGCATACCAGGTACCAGGAGATATGTTAATCTGCTCAACTAAAGAAACCACAACTGGTACAGCAACTGCAATTGGAGTCACTACCTGATTAAATTTCCAATAATCCACTGTCATTCTCCAGGATCCGTCTGTCTTCTGAACAGACCAAATAAAATAGTTAAAGGGAGATGTGGTGGGAGCCACCACCCCTGCATCCTTCAAGTCCTTTACAGTGGCATTAATTTCTGCAATTCCTCCAGTGATGCAATACTGTTTTTGGTTCACCATTTTCCCTGGTGGAGGGAGTTCCAATGGCTTCCATTTCACCTTTCCAACCATAATAGCCCTCACTCCACAAGTCAGGGAACCAATGTGGGGGCTCCTAAGTATATCAATCCCAATTATGTATTCTGGGACTGGAGAAATAACCACAGGGTGAGTTCTGGGGCCCACTGGACCCACTGTTAATCTAAAATTTGCCAAAACTCCATTGATCACCTGGCTTCCATAAGCACCTACTTTAACTGGAGGGCTACAGTGCTGTGTGGGGTCTCCTGGAATCAATGTCAACTCAGAGCCAGTGTCCAGTAGGCCCCCAAAATTCTGATTATTTCCTTTTCCCTGGTGTACACTTACCCTAGCAAAAGACCACAGACCCCTCTGAGGAAGGATAGGAGTAAGCTTAATATTGAAACTTTTTGGAGTTGTAGGAGGGTCCTTCCTCTAGGGGACCCAGCCACCCCTTCAATCAAGGGGCTCAGGATCTGTAAACCCATTCAAGTCTGGAAACTGGTTAAGAGGCCTTGATTCTCTGTTGCTATGATTCAAAGTGGCCTTTTGTTCCTTTGCTCTGGAACTTTTCTGCTTATATAGATCAAGCAGGAATTCAGTAGGCTTTTTACCTATTTCATTTCTGGGAACACCATGATTAATCAGCCAGTACCAAAGGTCTGCACAAGTCATACTATTACAGCATTGTTTTGCCTCAGCTGTCCAGTACGGTAAACACACTCACCTCACCTTAGGCGATTCAGTGCTGCTACTTGGCCCTTGTTACTGCAAGGTCCAGTTAGGTCCATTGCATCTAAGTCATCAAATGCAGCAACTGCTGTGATGTCTTCTTTACATAAAAGACCAGTGATGGGGATTTTAAGTATGCAGGGCTCCCCCCACAAATCTGTTTCTTATAGTCTTAGTGAAGGGCACATCTTCTGGATGCTCCCGTTGTGGTGGTAAAGATGAGTTTACATGGAAAATCCACTCCAGAATTCCAAGTTCTCTGAGCCTTTTAATCCCTTCATCAACATTAAGCCAAGGGATATCAGGCAGCTGGAGCTCATTCACAGCAGGCCATCTTTGGATCCATATTTCAGCCAACCAATCAAATAAACTCTTGGCACCTCTTGCAACTATATGAGCTGCATTGTTAAATCTAAAATCTCCGCTCAATGGGCCCATTTCAATAAATGCGGCCTGATCTAATCTTATATTCCTTCTGCCATCATCCCACACCCTTAAAATCCATTCCCACCCATATTCCCCATGCTTCTTCCTGCACAAGTTAGAAAGCTCCTGAAGTTCTTTAGGGGTGTACCTCACCTCCTCTCCAATCACACTTTCTAGCTCATCCTTAGGGACCTGCCTAGCCTGCAGCCTTGTTACAATCCTAGAGGCAAAGATGGGTGGGCACTGAGAGGCATCAGCACCTCCTATAGGGAGGGACATTGCTGGTTCCTCAGACAAAGAAGGACTAATTCCCTCAGGCAAGGGTGGAGAGGGCAAGACTTCAGGGTGTGCCCCTAAGGAAGGGAGGCCACATTCTCATGCAAAACAACTTCTTCAGAATCTGAGAGTTCAATGTTCCCAGATTCTTCAGGGTCTTCCCACACATCTCGATCCCAGGACCCAGAGCTTCCTTAGATAAAGCCCACCCTCCACCCCAAGAGGGGCCACCCACTCTGGGGGAAGGGCTCACCCTGGGGGAAGGATTCCTCTTTTAGTTAATCCTTCCTGGAAGCAACCTGAGAGACCCACTTAGGAGGAATGTCTGTGGATTCCTAAACAGATCAAGTTGACAGAAACTTAACCATCACATTCTCTTTTTCTTAAAGTTGATTGTAGGTGCTATGTTTACAAAATACTTTCACAGGATTTGGACTAGCATTTGGCTGAATAACTGGTTGCTATAGCCAAGTTGCCTACCACACGTGCATATATTACTGTATAAATCACCTGGCCCCTGACTACAGAGGATAGAAAACCTGCTCTATAGCACTCTAAGCATAAGCCAAGAAGGAAGGAAAACTATGTCAAGGTCATCATGATCGAAAGAGCAAAACACAGATAATAGCAACATTTCCACGTCCAGTCCACATGCCCTTCACCAGTGAGGCACACATACTGCTGGTTTCTTTCCTCTCTCTAATGAAATACTTCCCCAGTGGCCAGATTATACCAGTAGGAAGTCCTGTATCTTTTGAAGTATTTATCAATGCTCCAAAAATCTTAGCGCAAGCATCCAGCTTTTCAACATCAAGAGGAGACTGAAGACACAAGCTGGTCTGTAGAAGCCCAAGAGTCAGCTGCGGAGGCATCTGTCACTGCCGTACAAAACTGCTCTATGTGTAAGATGCCGGCCTCCTCAGTGCTGTGCAGACGTGCCCTTTCTGGGCCCGAGCTCTGCCTGGCCCATGCATGCATTCTGAAGGTTGCAGTTTCATGTCCACGAGCTCTGCCTTTGCTTCTACAATGAGCACAGCTATGACAGTGCTCAGAGCCCTGTGCAGTTCAGCCACAAGCTGCACCAGGAATGTCCCCTTGAACTTCTAGACCACACTCTGGGCTAGTCAAGAGTTTAAGTTGAACAATATACTGTTCCAAGGAGTGGGAAAGTAAGCCAATCAGAAAATAAATCCATTGGCTAGAGAGATTGCTTAATGGTTAAGGTGCTTGCCTGCAAAGCCTAACAACCCTAGTTCGACTCCCCAGTGGCCACATAAAGCCAGATGTACAAAGTGGCATGTGCATATGGGAATTCGTTTACAGTAACTGAAGGCCCTGACATGCCCATTCTCTCTTTCTTTCTCTCTCTCTCTCTCTCCCCTTACAAATGAATAAATATTTTTAAAAGGAAATAAATTTATTAACAGAAAATATTACATATCTAGTTTTTCTTTTTTAAGTTACATTTCATTATAATACTAAGGCAATTACGTTAGAGAAATTTTGTATATTTAGTCCATATTTGTCTATACAAATTTATAGCCATTGAACTTATATATTGTAAACATTGATCACATGCTACACTTTTTATCATTTTTGTCTTAATGACAGCTTAACATTCTATCCAGATAATATACTCATACAAAACAAACTTCTTCCAACGTTGTTTACAGGTTTGAGCAATATACATAAGACTTTTCTTAAAAATTACTCCCTTAGTTGGAGGGAGGCAGAGGTAGGAGGGTCACCATGAGTTTGAGCTCACCCTGAGACTACATAGTGAATTCCAGGTCAGCCTGGGCTAGAGCAAAACCCTACCTCAAAATGAAACAAAACTAAACAAAATTATTCCCTTAGTATAAAATGCTGGGTGATTGGGTACTAAAGATGATTTTCTGGGGAGCTGGCCGCCCATGTTAGTACTGGATTTTGGTTTCTGGCAATCTGAGCTTGAATGAGTTGTCTCACCCAAGACAAGAGTAGAAAACCAGAGTGTAATTCTGAGACAAAGCCTTCAGCTTCCTAAGGGCCATAAGATAAAAACTATTCTGAGTTGAATAATGGCCCCCTGCCAAGTGTTCATGTCAGGGTTGGAGAGATGGTTTAGCAGCTAAAGCTCTTGCCTGCAAAGTCAAAGGACCCAGATTCTATTTCACAGTACCCACATAAAGCCAGATACACAAGGAAGAGCATGAATCTGGAGTTCATTTGCAATGGCTAGAGGCCCTGGCATGCCCATTCTCTCTCTCTCTCATAAATAAGTAAAATACTTTTTAATAATGTTCATGTCTACCTAAAGCCTGTAATTGTGATCTTATTTGAGACATCGAACCCAGGCTAGTAGGCTCTGAAAGCAAGCACCTTTAACAGCTGAACCATCCCCAACTGTGACCTTGTTTGGAAACAGGGTCTTCGTAGGCATACAAAGTTACAAAATAGCATACTAAAGACCTAAATCCAATAACTAGTTTCCTAGTCAGAACAAGGAAATTTATACATAGAGTTAGAGACAGAAGAGAATTCTAGAGACAAGAGAGAGGTTCCAATGATGAATCTACATGCTGCAGAGTCCCAAGGGTCATCAGTAACTACCAGAAGCTAGCACTAGCAAGGGGATCCTTCTCAAGAGCCTTCAAAAGGTTTGGTCCTACCAGCATCTTGGGTTTGGACAGCTGGTTTGCAGAACTATGAAAGGATCAGTGTTCTTGTAATTTGTTCTGATGTGATATTTTGGTCACAGCAGCCCTTAGGAAGCTAATACAACAGCAAATTCAGTGAAGAGTGTGACTATAAGAGAAAACTCAAAATAGCGGTGAAAGAATAGGGAATGGGGTGATGTTGCAGTTACCTTCTCATTGCTGGGACAAACATCCAACTAGAAGCATCTTATGGGAGAAACATGTTTATTTCAGGTTTATAAAAATCCAAGGGAAGCTTCATCATGGCAGAAGAACCTGGCTCACTCTTCACACATCCACAACAGAGCGAGAAAAGCCAACACCAGCAAACATGAACAACCAGAGCTCAGGCTGGCTCTCAACACACCCACTAGGGCTGATCTCAAGATCCACCCCCAGTGACTGACCTCCTCCGGCCAGGCTCAGCCTGCTGAAGACTACATAGGAAGTTTAAGGAAAAAAAAAAAACAACAGAATATGAGGCATATACATTTGCATTCAACCACCATAGGTGAACATGCCCACAGCAGACTGAGGCAGAAGTGAGAAATCTTCCTGGTACAGAAACAGAATGAAAGGGTCTTTCTTGTCTGTGCCTTGTCTTGTTGGCTTGGCATATGGTGTGACAGAGTGGCTTAAGGCTGAAGGATCAATGTTATGATTGGACTGTGAAATGTCTCCCATAGGCTCATGTGTTTAAACACTTGGTCGCTAGCTGGTGGCACTGCTTTACAAGGCTGTGGAACATTCAGAGTCTCACTGGAGGAGCTAGGTCACTGGGGGTAGGCCTTGAGGTTTGATAGCCCTGCCTTGCTCCCTGACTGTACAAAACACATGACCAGCCACCTCATGATCCTGACACTATGATTTCCCTGCCACAGCAGACTTTAGCCCTTGAACTGTAAGCCAAAATAAACCATTTCTCCCTAAGTTGCTTCTTGTCAAATAGTTGGTCACAGAAACAAGAAAAGTGACTAATACAGTCAATCATAACCAAGGGAATTTTTGAAGACATGTGTTTTGTAGTCACCTGGAAAGCTCTTTTGGAGGAAAAGTGTTAAGAAATAAGAGGAAGGGGCTGAGGAGATGGCTCAGTGGCTAACAGCACTTATTACACAAGCCTGATGACTGGAATTCATATCCTCAAGACCAGTGTAAAGACAGGCACACATAGTACACATGTCTGTAACCCTCACAGGTCCATGGCAATAAGAGGAGGATTCAGGAGAATTCAGAAGCTTATGAGCCAGCTAACATGCAGGTCAAGCAGCAAAACAAGGAAAACTGTCTAAAACAAGATGGAAGGCAAGAACCAACACCCAGACTTTGTCCTCTGATCTCCACACGCATGCCATGACATGCACATGTGTGCGCATGCACACACACACACACACACACACACACACACAGAGAGAGAGAGAGACACACAGAAAGAAATAAAGGAGTGACCACTCCTTAAAATTGTCATTCAAAGCCTCAGGAAAGTGGTGAAGTTGGAGAGAAGAATGGGACCTAAGATATCTCATTAACTGAGTTGGTTGGGACAGAAAATGATCTAAAGTCACAAAATAATTACCACAAGAAACCCCCCAAATGTAAATGAATATTCATGTCAAAAATATAAACAATATTCTAATTTATTTTTAATTTTTTTCAATGTAAGCTGTGCAAATAAGAAGATAACGGAAGTGAGTATCAAGACCACTTGCCTAATACCAACCCTCTACCAACAAGCTATCTTGATTTGGGTTTTTGTGAGTATCTCAAGAGTAAAACAAGTCTGAATCCCATTTTCTACTTTGTGTTTGAAGATATTATTCAAGTGTTAGAAGTAACTACTTACTAGCCTGGGTTTGGTGATGCATGCCTATAATCCCAGCACTTGGTAGGCAGAGGCAGGAAGGACAAGTGTTCAGGGTCATCTTAAACCATATAGAAAGTTTGAAGCCATGATTCCCTTTGGCTTATCTATAATTCCAATAATACCAGTCAAACAAATCCTCCTAGAGGCTGAGCACAGGGGTCTGAGCGTCTTATATTCTATTTCAAACAGCAGCGTCTGCTCCTGAGCACACTGGGCATGGCTGTTGTGGGGAGGAGAAGCAGGTAGAAGGACCTGGTTTGGATCACAAGCTGTGCTTTTGCTCTCGGTCCCCTTATCAGGAAATACTCAGGCAATGTATCCAAATGGAATAAGGGTGGTCTGAGTGGAGAGCAGTTACTAAGGTTCGGCATCCTTCCTGTGTATTCTTGCTCCCCGGCAAAATAAGTAACCAGACTAAAGTTGCATAAAGGTTTTGTACCTGCTTGCATTTGAGAATGGCCACCTGGGGGTCATCATAGTACTGGTTCAAATCATATCAGGTATATTAGTTCCTCCTCATTGTTGTGGCCAAATACTTGACAAGAAACAACTTAAAGGAGGAAGGGTTCGTTTGGCTTACAGTTCAAGGAAATACTTCATGGTAGAGATGGTATGATTGGAGCTGGAGGCAACTGGTCATGTTCAGTCCACAGAGAGTTGTGAATGCTGCTGCTCTGGTTTACTTTCTCCTTTTTATCAGTCTGGGACACCAGCCCATGGAATGATGCCACCTGTAGTTAGGGTGAGTCTTCTCATCTCAGTTAACCTGGAAACCCCTTCATAGATATGCTCAGAGATGTATCTCCTATGTGACTCTAGATCCAATCAAGTTGACAATTGATACTTCAACATATGTGCACATGTGTACTTGTGCGTGCACGTGCATATACATGCAAGTCTTCCACTGCTGCAAATGAATGCCTGTCAGGCTTTACGTGGGTATCTGGGGAACTGAACCCAGTCCAGCAGGCTTTGCAAGCAAATGTCTTCAATGAAAAAAAAAGGAAACAAAAAAATCTGTCTGATTGAACAAAATTTTCTCTTAAGTGAGAAGCAGAATATTACATAGTCAACTAGGCAAACACATACATACATTTTAGTGACCCCCAGAGTAGCTGCCGTATTCATTACACATATGTTCAACATCATGGAAGCAGGGTTATGGTCACCAGAGAAATAGTGCTTGACGGCTGGAGAGATGGCTTAGTGGTTGAGGCACTTGCCTGCAAAGCCAAAGGACCCAGGTTCAAGTAGCCACGTAAGCCAAATGCACAAGGTGGCACATGTGTCTGGAGTTTGTTTGCAATGATTAGAGGTCGTGGCATGCCCGTTCTCTCTATCTGCTCCCCTCCTCAAATAAATAAATAAATAGAAATATTTAACAAAAGAAATAGTGCTTGAAATACTGGCACGATAAGGCTATTTGTGGGAAACTTAAGTTGTAATCAAAAGATTTAGAACAGATACAAGTCTCAAATTCCAGTATATACGATAAAGAAACCACTAAAATTTGTTATTTAAATGGAAGACTAACTTGTAGTTAATGTGGTTTTATTTTCCAGTTCCTTGCTTGATGTGTCCTTGCTTATTCAATAACAATGTTTGTCATACATTTTTCCAAAAGTACTAATTCATTTCTTGTGAGAAAATATTTAAATGTATAATTGCCTAGAGCGGAAGAGGCTAATCCGTTTTACAAGTCAAAGTAATACATTTTAAGGCGGGGGAGCTTGTGCCTCACGGGCGGATGGATCCCAAGTCTGCAGCTCTGCAGACAGAGCATTGCTGCTCCACCAGCTACTTCTGAGCTGCAGGCAGATCACTTTGCTAGACTCTGTGCCACTACCACAAGAGGAGCTAAGCGAACACGGGGCAATGCACGTCTAGAGAACACGCCTCTGGCAGTAATTCACTGAATTACCACACATCTTTCTCTGCTCCTTAAGTAGGCTTTTGGAGATACATTGATATGATTTGTAGGTATTTGGAAGCATTTCAGAAAATGCCACGAAGTGCCCAGATCACCTGCAGACATTTTACTGGTCTCTGAAATGTAGGGGATTAGACTTTAAAAAAAAAAAAGGCTTGTCAGAGAGATTGAAGTAGATAATATGAGAACTGGTTTCAGGACTTTTCCCATTCCAGCTTGTGGTGGTTTGATTAAGGTGTCCCCCATAAACTTAGGTGTTCTGAATGCTAGGTTCCCAGCTGATGGATATTTGGGAATTAATGCCTCCTGGAGGGAGTGTATCATTGGGGGCGGGCTTATGGGCTTTATAGCCAGTTTCCCCATGCCAGTGTTTGGCACACCCTCCTGTTGCTGTGGTCCATCTTATGTTGGCCAGGGGGTGATGTCCACCCTCTGCTCATGCCATCGTTTTCCCCTGCCATCGTGAAGCTTCCCCTCGAGCCTGTAAGCCAAAATAAATCTCTTTTTCCCAGAAGCTGCTCTTGGTTAGGTGATTTCTACCAGCAATGCGAACCGGACTGCAACACAGCTCTTTCTGGACAGCTTTTAGAAAGACCTTTCTTCTGTTCTGAGAGTCCCAACATGTGGAAGTTTCAGATTTTCAAAGCCGAACTTGACCCACTATTTTATATCCATCACTTTTGGCCCAAGCCTCCATTCTTCTTTCCTCCAAATAATTTTTAAGTATGTTCACAATAATTGAGGATTTTTTGTTTGTTTGGTTTTGTTTTGTCTTTAAATCTCAGCTCTCTGCATGGAGACACCTAGACACTTCCACTGACCACACTGCCACTGGCCACATGCTGGTGTCCTTCAGGAAGATACTTGTACAATACCCCATCTGTGATGGTTTGATTCAGGTGTCCCCCATAAACTTAGGTGTTCTGAATGTAAGGTTCCCAGCTGATGGAGATTTGGGGATTTACGCCTCTTGGAGGCAGTGTATTTTGGGGTCAGGCTTATGGGTGTTATAGCCAGTTTCCCCATGCTAGCATTTGACACACTCTCCTGTTCATGTTATCCATCTTATTTGGGCTAGGGGGTGATGTCCACCCTCTGCTCATGTCATTGTTTTCCCTGCCATCGTGGAGCTTCCCCTCGAGCCTGTAAGCCAAAATAAACATCTTTTTCCCACAAACTGCTCTTGGTTGGGTGATTTCTACCAGCAAAACGAACCTGACTGCAACACCATCTATCTGATCCTCACAACTATTCAAGTCAGAAAATCCATTGTCATTCCCATTTTGCAAATGAAAAAAGTAAATAAGTAAAGAGACAAGAAAAGCTGTGCTCTAAGACTAAAGTTATTCTTCAATCCTGCAACCTGAGGACCATTCAGCATGGTTCCCACAGAGAAAGCTTCTCCCTGGCGGCAGTTCCAATGTGAAACACAGAAGACGATGTACTCGCTGTCGGGAACAGAAACATGGGGGTCTCTTCATTACAGTGAAAGCTGTAGCACTGGGCGGAGACTCCTCTAATGAATATTGTCTGAGAGTAAATCAACAACTTCATTCCACTTTGGCTTAATCAGTTTAGCAAATTCATGAGGGGAATCCATTTGTCCTTATGATGTCCTTATGATGTGATCACGCTGTCAGCCACACACAAAGGAAAGGATTCTGCAGGACCACGCTCACTGAGGAGCTCAAAGGATGGATCTTTTACTCAAAGGCCCTGCTGCGTGAGAATGGTAAGAAACTACTGATCTCCTGGTGCGGTCCCAGCAGCACACGTGGTTCTCATGGCTCTTGAGTAAAGGCCTGAAGGATGTTATTGTTTAGAACTTGCTCACAAGGAAGGAGATTCATTTCAGAGAATGTACTGCCTATTAAGAATGATGCAGCCCAACATGGTAACACACACCTTTCATCCCAGCACTCATGGGGAGGAAGTAGAAAGATCATCTGGAGTTCAAGGACAGCCTGGGGCAGTACAGTGAGTTCCTGGTCATCCCGGCCTAGAGTGAAACCCTACCTCTGACCCCTCCCAAATGATGTGGTCCAATCACCATACTCTTAATTGCCTTTTGTCAACTAGGTTTAGGGATGGGCTGTGAAAAAGGCTAAGGATGTGCGTGTATCTCAGTATAGTCTCACTCTTGGGAGGAAGAACCTTTGCCTCCTGCCTTGACAGTAGTACCACTTTCTTTCCTGGTGTTTTGGGATTTGTTTCAGATATCCTTTGTTTTTGTTTTTGTTTTGTTTTCTTCCTTCCTTCCTTCCTTCCTTCCTTCCTTCCTTCCTTCCTTTCTTTCTTTCTTTGAGGTAGGGTCTCACTCTAGCCCAGGCTGACCTGAAATTCTCTATGCAATCTCAAGCTGGCCTTGAACTCATGACTATCATCCTATCTCTGCCTCCCAACCCCAGCTTCTGTATCCATTTCTTTTCTTTCTTTTTTTTTTTTTGTTTGTTTTTTGAGGTAGGGTCTCACTCTGGTCCAGGCTGCCCTGGAATTAACTATGTAGCCTCAGGGTGGCCTTGAACTCATGGTGATCCTCCTACCTCTGCCTTCCGAGTGCTGGGATTAAAGGCATGCACCACCACACCCAGTCTCCTTTTCTTTTTCAATTGGTAACTATAACATATGATCGTACTGTAATTTAATCATGGGCCCATCCTATTATCCGCTTTGTCCCTTCTTCCCTCCATCCACTAAGGACCCTCCTTTTTCAAAGTAGTCCTTCTTCTGTTTCATTATCTTGCTCCTTTTGTCTCCCTCCATCCTGCAAATCAAAATATTGATGGGCTCAGGACAGTGCAGGTGTTGTGGGAGTATCAGTGATCATTGTGGGGCCATCAGATAGCTTTTACTTACTGATCTCTAATTCAATTTTCTTGTGGTGAGAGAACATATTCTCTATAAACCTTATGTGCATGTATTAGTAATCATTTCATAGTATTGCATGGGAAC
The DNA here is from genome assembly GCF_020740685.1 of Jaculus jaculus. Lineage (NCBI taxonomy): Eukaryota > Metazoa > Chordata > Mammalia > Rodentia > Dipodidae > Jaculus > Jaculus jaculus. The sequence goes on along the minus strand of NC_059114.1, from coordinate 49,224,427 downwards.
TTTAGCAAGCTAAAACTGGCTTCATGAGTGTGGTAGTTTAGATCAGATGGGTTCTGAATGCTTAGCTTCCAGCAGATAGCAAGTTGAGAGGTGGAGCCTTGCTAAAAGAGGTGTTGGGGTAGGTTTAGAGGTGTTATAGCCAGCTCTCCTTTGCTAGAGATTCAGCTCACTCTCCTGCTGCTCTTTTACCTGCTGTGGCAGAGGTAATGTCCAGCCTTTGCTCACGCCATGCTTTTCCTGCCATCATGAAGCTGCTCCTCAAGACTGTAAACCAAAATAATCCCTTTCCTCCCATCAGCTGCTTCTGGTCGAGTGTTTTCTCCCAGCAATGAGAAGGTAACTAAAACCATGAGCATTTGAATTCAAGGATCTCACTTCTCCTTTTGAATTTCACTCTCTTCCTTTGTGAATTCATTGTTGAACAAGGTCTTCATCTGCTGGTAAAAAGATGCTGGAAGTTACAGATTCATTTAATCCTTAAACGCATGATCACAGAGAAAAGATAGGCTCTTCTTCCCTTTAATTCAAGGACGGTGGTTGGCTAGACTAGACGGTGAGCTACAGTAGGGGGCAGTCTGCTTTCTGCACAAAAAGAATTCTGGAGCAGGGCACGATGGTACACATCTGTAATCCCAGCACTTGTCAGGTTAAGACAGGAGAACCAACCTGGACTTTAGAGCAAGAGCCCAGTCTCCAAAGTAAGAAAGTTTTGCAAGGCTGTAGAGATGGCTTAGTGGTTAAGGTGATTGCCTACAAAGCCTAACGACCCAGGTTTGATTCCCCAGGACCCATGTAAGCCAGATGTACAAGGTGGTGCGCGTGTCTGGAGTTTGCAGTGGTTGGAGGCCCTGGTGCAGCCATTCTCTCTCCCTCTCTCTCTCTCTCTCTCAAATAAATAAATAACAAAGTCCTCTGAATGTTTTTGACTTTTTTCATACTCCATTTGTAAAATAGTATATCATACCTCATGTGTATATTTATTATTAATGTATTTAATAATACTGTCCACTTAGTAAATATTATGGATGTTTAACTTGTTTTGTATTATTCAAAGTAAAACAGAGCAAGCATCATGGGTAGGTCTGGGGTGTGTAAATCTCACTTTGGAGACTACATTTCCTCATTGGTTCTCTTTCAGTTTGGCCAGCAAATCCTTTGTCCCAACTCTCCTTCAACACTGGCATCTGGGACTTTGATTTTCTATCTTGCTCCATTATAGAAAAGGCAACTAGCTCATTTACATATAAAGAGGTGGGCCACCTGGGCTTCTTGCTTGCCTATGGAGCCTTCTCTGCCTTCTCACCTGCTGTGTTCTGCGGCTCCTAAACCATCTGCCCCTGCCTGCAGTCACTCTTTCTTTGACATCAGCTCATCTGTGTGGTTTTTCTCTTTAAATCAACACTGTAAGTGGCACTGGCTGCCTGGAGATTGCCTATAAGGGATAGTGCGTATGGAGAACATGAGTGTCCTATGATGTCTAAAGCTAGCAGACCAAAGTTGTGAGTACGATCCTATTCCCGAAACATCTGGGCCCCAGCCACTGCCCCTACTTCACCATAGGTTCTACTTCTTAAATGACAGTGGCAAGATGACAGGGTTGAATACAGAAGCAAATCCCAGACTTCTTGCCCCAAAGATATCTCAGGGTACCCACTTTCCATATTACCACTGCTCATTATGGATGGCTTTTAGATAGTATTTTTAAAAACAGTTTTATTGATGCATAACTGATATCAAGTAATTCATCTTAAGTTTGGTAAGCTTACATAAGTTTGATAAAATTTGATAGGTTTTCACTTAAGAAGTCATCATCACAGTCGTGATCATGAATATATTAATCACTCCATGTCTCTGTAGCCTCACATCTTTCTGGTAGGTGGCCACTCTTACTCTTTTTATTTTTATTTATTTATACACGTGGGTGTGCATGTGTGGATGTGGGTGTGTGTGTTATATATGTATGTGTCAAGGTCTCCTTTTGCTACAAACAGACTCCAGATGCATGCACTACTTTGTGCCTGTCTGGCTTTGTACGGGTGGTAAGGAATCAACTCATATCAACAGGGTTTGCAAACCACTGAGCAATCACCTCACCCCCCTAATCTATATCCTGTCACTACAGGTTATGTATGTAATGTATGTAAATGAAACTATATGGTATATTCTCTTTTTGCCTAGCACCTTTCACCAAGCCTAAGTATTTTAAGATTCATCCAGGCTAGTATATATCAGTAGCTCATTTCTTTTCATTTCTGAGAAGTAGTGTATCACAGATTATTTTTGTATTCACTTCTCAGTAAATAGTTGGGTTTTTCCAGTGTAACTATATATGCTGAAAATATTCATGTTTAAGTCTTTGTAAATGAATGCCTTCATTTCTCTAGGATTCAAAAAAAAAAAAAACTAGAAGTGGGATGACTGGATCATATAATAGCTATATGTTTAATTTTTTAAAGAAATTAGCACTATTTTCCACAGGGGCTATACTACCTCACAATCCTATTGACAGCATGATATTCCTATTCCCCCGCAACCTGGCTGACATTAGGTAGGGTCTGTATTAGAGCTCCCAAGGTTGCTTTGAAAAATCATCATGAACATGGTGGCTTAAAAAAAAAATGGATCAAACACATTTTGTTTATCTACTCATCAATTGGTGGGCATTTGGGTTGTTTTCATAGCTTATTATACATAATGCTACTATCAATGAACATTCATGTAAAATTTTTGCATTGACATGTTTTCAACCTTCTTGAATAAAAAATAGAACTATTGGATCATATAGTAACTTTCTTATTGTTAGGACAAAATACCCAACAAGAGACCCAGGCATAGTGGTGCACACCTTTAATCCCAGCATTTGGGAGGCCAAGGTAGGAGGATCTTCATGAGTTTGAGGCCACCCTGAGAATACGGAGTGAATTCTGGTTCAGCCTGTGCTAGAGTGAGATCCTACTCCCCACCAAAAAAAAAAAAGCCAGAAGCAGCTCATGGAAGGAAAAGGGTTAATTCCATCTTCAGTTCTAGAGGGTGAAGTCCATCTTTCAGGAAGAGCACCGCAGACCAGAGCAGGATGTCCAAGTCATATCATCACATCAGCAGGGCAGAAGCAGAAAGAGGGAACAGGACTCGGGAGCAGGCCATAATGCCTCAATTCCTGCCCCATAGTGACACACTCCCACCAGCATGGCTCTTCCTCCTAAAACTTCCATAGCCTTCCTGAATAGTACCACCAGCTGAGGATTAAGTATTCATATGCTAACATTCAAACCACCACAGAAACCATGTTAAGTTTTTGCGGGAATCCCAACAGTCTCCCAAATCACTTGTATCATTTTTGTTGTTGTTGTTCCAACAATGTATGAAGGTTCCAAAGCCTTCACACTGTCACTATTACTTGTTATTGTCTATCTTTTTATTTTATTGGAGTCAGTCAAATAGGTATGATGACATTTTTCTAATCACTAATGAACTTAAGCATTTTATTGTGTGTTGGGGCTAGAATTTGATGTGAACTGTTTATGTAGTAATTCTACCATCTAGACAATCTAGGAATTGTCCTCTGAGCTACATTTTCCCCTACTTATAGTATAATTTCTAGGCTTCTTTTTATCTTGTAGGGTTATTCTAAATTGAAAACCATGTCTTTAATATTTTATTTTCATTTATTTATTTGAGAGAGAAAAAGGGAGAGAGAAAGAGAGAATAGGAACACTGCAAATGAATTCTAGATGCATGTGCCACCTTGGACATCTGGCATATGTGGGTCCTGGGGAATTAAACCTGGGTCCTTTGGCTTTGTAGGCAAGTACCTTAACCACAAGCCATCTGTTGCAGTCAGGTTTGCATTCCTGGTAGGCATTATCCATCCAAGAGCAGCTTCTGGGGAAAAGAGGTTTATTTGGGCTTACAAGCTGGAGGGGAAGCTCCACAATGGCAGGGGAAAACAATGGCATGAGCAGAGAGTGGACATCACCCCCCCCTGGCCAACATAAGGTGGACAATAGCAACAGGAGAGAGTGCTAAACATGGGGACACTGGCTATAACACCCATAAGCCCACCCCCAACAATACACTGCTTCCAGAAGGTGCTAATTCCCAAATTTCCATCAGCTGGGAACCTAGCACTCAGAGCATCTAAGTTTATGGGGGACAACTGAATCAAACCACCACACGATCTCTCCAGTCCCCAAAGCTACATATTTACATAATTTTCTGTGGCAACTCCAGATTCTTCTCCCTTCTCAGGGTTTGTTGTTATTGTTTTCCTATGTTAGTGATGTTTATCTTGTTTTCAATTTGTTTCTGTATTTCCAATTCTGCTTGGAATAATCCTTAAACATAATAGAAATTTAATAAATATCTACTGAATGGATAAATCCCTTCTATGAAGAAAGAATTTGAAAGGATGATAATTAAAGGCAATTAGCTAAATAATTAAAACTCTTTTTCTAAAGCCAGGTGTGGTGGCACATGCCTTTAATCCCAGCACTTGGGAGGCAGAGGTAGGAGGATCACCATGTGTTTGAGGTCACCCTGAGACTACATAGTGAATTCCAGGTCAGCCTAAGCTAGAATGAGACCCTACCTCAAAAATCAAAAGAACAAAAAAACCTCTTTTTCTAATATTTTTAGACATTTCAGTAAAACCTTTTCCCCCTAATTTATACTGATAATTACCTTAATTTACTACAGCATTCTTTGCACATGTGTGGAACCCAATATTTGTATATACATTAACACTTACAAAAAAGTAGGTAACCTACTTGGATAAGGAACATACTTGGAAATAGAAAAAGAATACAAAATACACTATTAACAGGATTATTTCTAGGAGTAAGGAAAGGGGATGTTGGATACATAAGGTCACTGGTGTTTTTGTGTTTACTGTACACATTTTGCACTGTTTTGATTTTATGAGATTCTTAGTATTCAGTACTGATTTTAAACTATATTAACTAGACAGAAAACAAAGCATATGTTATGTTCCTGAACTTTTGAGCTTGTATTCTTCATTAACTCAGATTAGAGGACGCACAACTAGTCGCCAAAAGGGGCAGGTGGATCAGGTAAGCAGACAAATTGGACTGCAAGCAGACAATGCCGCATCTGAGCAGACACTCTCAATTAGCATCACCAGGTGCTGCCCAAGTCGGTCTAGCCAATTGTTGCTGCAGAGTATTGTGGGTCCTGTGCTATCAGATCATGCACATTTCACAAGAAGTTAGACTGAAGGCAGACAAGACCAGGCTGGTCATCATGATAAGTCCCAGGCCAGTTAGGGCTACATAGTGAAACTCAGGCTAAAAAGGGAAGAATGGCCAGGCATGGTGGCACACACCTTAAACCCCAGCACTTGGGAGGCAGAAGTAGGAGGTTGGCCATGAGTTTGAGGCCACCCTGAGACTGGAGTGAATGCCAGATCAGCCTGGGCTAGAGTGAGACCTTACCGCAACAAACAAAACAAAACAAAAGGAGGAATATGGGGAGTTAGAAAATTGGGAAATTCTCAAGTGAAATTTCCTGACTTTTTATTGAATTTTTTGTTTATTTTTATTTATTTATTTGAGAGCAACAGACAGAGAAAGAGGCAGAAAGAGAGAGAGAGAGAATGGGCACGACAGGGCCTCCAGCCACTGCAAATGAACTCCAGATGCGCTGGCTAAGGTGGGTCCGGGGGAACTGAGCCTTAAACCGGGGTCCTTAGGCTTCACAGGCAAGCGCTTAACTACTAAGCCATCACTCCAGCCCAAACTTTCCTGACTTTTTAAAAAAAAAAAACAGTTGATCTACACATTTTTAGTTTAAGATACAGGCCAAACAAAACATATCTGCAGCCCAAATCCTACCTGTGGACCAGCAGTTTGTAAACTCCAACTTAGGTAATAGTCTAGGGAACTTTCTTAGACAGCTAAAGATATTCTAAGAAATTTGCTCATCCCTTCCCTATTTTTCAGTCCAAAATATCAGTTAATTTTCCAAAGCCTACAAAGGGCATTGGGTAGTTCCATGATGACTGAGCGGTGGTGTTTGGAACCCATCCGTCCTTGGTAGTCCTGTGAATTTCCTCAACAGCACAGAATTCCAGGCTAGTCATAAGCAACAAGGTCTGGGGTGGGGCAGCGTATTTTCCAAGGGCCATGAAAACCAAGAACTGAAATGAGGGTTACAGAATTCTTCAAAGCCTAGACTTTCCGTCAACTGCTGTAGAACACTCCCAAACAGTCAGAAAGACCACAATTTAACACATGCCTCATGTGACATTTAGAGCAAACATATAAACACACTGGGAATTCAGACATATAAGAAGCGGGGGCAGAGTTCTTCACAGCTTGTTTAGTAGAGCCTTCTGGGAAGAATAATTTAGAATAGCCAAGTGGAGTCTTCCCCCACTTCAACCCTAAGCAGCAGCACTCAGTAAAGACCACGTGGGTACTGCAGTGCACCAGCAAGTGAGTTCTGCCTAGCCACTTGCTTGGTCATGGTATCAACCCAATTATTTTCTATATCACATAATAATATCTGCCACTCCACTCTCTATACTCACTGCTGAAAACAAGACATAAATAGACTTTCAAAGCATCCAAAATCACCCTCACAAGACCAAGTAATGACAATTCTAAGGTGAATTACAGAGGTCCCCCCTTTTTCCAGTGCTTGTTGACCATACCTGGCACACAAAACTCTAAGAAAATAAGTTTTTTAATATATTAATTTATGGGCTGGGGAGATAGCTTAGCGATTAAGGTGCTTGTCCGCAAGGCCAAAGGACCCAGGTTCAACCCAGGTTCCATTACCCATTCATGCCCATCCTCTCTCCAAATAAATAAATATTGAAAAAGAGAATTCTTTTTTTAAAAAAAAAAAAACTATTTGAGACACAGAGAGAAAGAGACAGAGTGCAAATATAACTCCAGACACATGTCCCACTTGGTGCATCTGGCTTTTCATGAGCACTGGAGAATCGAACCTGGGCTATCAGACTTTGCAAGCAAGCACCTTCAGCACCTGAGCCATCGCTCCAGCCCAGAAAATGAGTTTGTGTCCTTCAGTTGAAGTAACTTGGAAGCAGTAAATAAGCATAGCACCTGGCACTTACATTTATCAAGTGAATGAACTTGAATACTGGAAACAAGCTACTGTTAACTGCCTGGCAGAGAGAAAAGGTAAATATTATGAAAAGCTGGCACAAAACTTAGAACAAAAAAAAAAAAAAAACCCTGAGAACAACATGTAATTCTGAGGATATTAATGGTTTGAAGATATTGGTTGCAGGAAGCAAGCTTTTGACAGTATCACTCTGTACAGCACAACACAAAACTGCTGCCCTTCCCTGGTAAGAGTCAGCTTTGATTGACCTCAGGATGCCTGGTTTAGATGCTCCCAGCTGGCTAGCTGAGCTGAGGGAAGAAACTTAACCTGTTTGGTTTTGTTTGGTTTTTCGAGATAGGGTCTCAGTCTAGCCCAGGTTGACCTGGAATTCACTATGTAGTCCCAGGCTGACCTCAAACTCATGGTGAGCCTCCTAGGTGATGAGATTAAAGGTGTGCGCCACCATGCCCAGCTCCCCTTAACCTGTTTTGTTTTTTCAAATTTTGTTTTTGTCTATAAAGCCTGCCTCATAGGGCTGTGCAAATTCAATGGGTTAATGTAGAAATCTTAGCATGGAGCTAGGTACATAAAAAATACTCCATAAGGGGCTGGAGAGATGGCTTAGCGGTTAAAGTGTTTGCCTGCAAAGCCAAAGAACCTCAGTTTGATTCCCCAGTACTCACGTAAACCAGATGCACAAGGTGGCACATGCATCTGGAGCTCGTTTGCAGTGGCTGGAAGCCTTGGCGTGCCCATTCTCTCTCTCTCTGCCTCTTTCCCTCTCTCAAATAAATAAATAAAAAACAAAATATTTTTTAAATACTCCATAAAAATTAGTTATGGACAAAGACATTGTATCATCAAGAAAAAATATTAGATTAGTTTATGAGGAAGTGCCTAGAAATTTATAGATCTTTTCCCAAACTTAGTAAGGCAAAAAGCAGCCTAGAGGCGGCCAGCACTGAGGAGGCTGAGATCTGAGCACACTGTGCGTTTGAGGTCAGCCTGGATTACAGAGTGAGGACCAAGTCATCCTGGGCAAAAATGAGACCTAATTCAAAGGAAAATGCAAAAAACAAACAAAGCAGTATTGCTTTGGTTTCATAGAAAGTTGTTTTGTTTGATTTTGTTTTCAGATACCTGAAAATTCACACAAAAATACTCATTGTCAAACATATCTTTCTACCTCAACATGGTGTTTCATAAACACTGGAATCAGATGGGTGGCCTGAGTCTCAGCACTGGCCATTTCTAGTTATGTGACATTAAGGAAGCTGCTCTGGTGACCTCCAGCTTTCTCATTCATAAAATAAAGATCATTCTAGAGTCCCTACCAACCTGTATTAGGACTTTCACGGGACCTGGATACATCACCTTTGTGAGTCCTTCCTCCATACACTATTTAAAATCATACTTGACAACTGCCTTAATGGAAAGTCAAACACTATCCTGGCTGGACTGATTGCATATTCATTATGATAATTACATTCAGTTTTTGTTTTTCTTTTTTTTTTTTTTTTTTTGTTTTTCGAGGTAGGGTCTCACTCTAGCCCAGGCTGACCTGGAATTCACTATGGAGTCTCAGGGTGGCCTCGAACTCACAGCAATCCGCCTACCTCTGCCTCCCGAGTGCTGGGATTAAAGGTGTGTGCCACCATGCCCGGCTTACATTCATTTTTTTATGACAAAACAAAATTAAAGCTTTTTTGTCGATCCTAGACATTGTGCCTCCTGGACAAATTGGTCCAGATTGTTATAAGTGATAAATTAATTAGTGTTTGCAAAGCACTTGAAACAGTGCCAGACACAATAGCAAGGACCAAATGAGTATTTGTTAAATAACTACAAATTTTAAGCTGCAGATGTGTCAAATGTTGCTTCCTTCCTCCTGCCTCCCTTGCCATCCTGATGAATAAACCTGTTTCAAAATATGGTTTAAAACAACCTCCCACTAACTTGTACCTATAAAGGCACCAGAATAATACATTGAGAGCATAGATTATGTTTAATTAAATTCTACTTGGTTAAAAATAAGCAGAGGTGCCAGGCACTATCTACACCTTCTTCCTTACTCAGCACAACTTCAGAAGCAAAATGCTGCTGCAAGATCCTGCCTCCCAAGTGAGAGGATTTTCGGTTGGGTGCCAGGCTTCCTAACCAGGAGAATGGCCAAACCTGAGAGAATATGTGGTTGTTTTCTCTTCTGAAGATTCAAACACACAAAAATGAATGCAATGAGATATAATAGTTTTCCAAAAGTTGCATTCACATTATATGCATAATTGACAATTAAATTTTCATTATGGTAATTTATCCCATCACATAGGAAAGATAAAAAGAAAATTTTAGTCATCTAAATTCTCAGGTAAATATATTACTGTCTTTACTTCACTTCTCAGGACTAACAAACACTTTGTATTTAAATTTTATCTATAGCCGGGTGTGGTGGCACACGTCTTTAATCCCAGCACTTGGAAAGCAGAGGTAGGAGGATTGCTATGAGTTCAAGGCCACCCTGAGACTACATAGTGACTAGATCAGCCTGGGCTAGAGTGAAACCCGACCTCGAGGAAAAACAGATTATTTATTTTATTTATTTACTTGAGAGAGACAGAAAGAGGCGGGTGGAGGAAAAGAGAATGGGCTTGCCAGGGCCTTCAGCCACTGCAAACAACTGTGCATCTGGCTTATGTGGGTCCTGGGGAAATGACCTGGGTCCTTGGCTTTGCAGGCAAGCATCTTAACTGCTAAGCCATCGCTCCAGCCCCACTTTGTATTTAGTTGGCACTTTCTGGCCTCACTTTTGGCCATTTAAGCCAAAGGAACCTTTACGCACATATAAAGCAGGACAGAAACACCAACCACAGTGTGTTAGGACACAGGAAACCCTACTTTCATGCAATCTGAACTTCCTTCCTTTTCTCTGTCTCCCCTGCTTCACACACATGGTTTCATGGCCCCAGTGCCAGCTCTCCTAGTTGGCCTGTGTATCTGACCCTGTGTCCTGAGGTTAGTCTGGCTCCTTCCCTGACAGTTATTTTCTACCAAGTGTTAACTAGGTAATTTGTGAGGCTCAGTGCAAAATTAATATGTGGCCTTTTGGTTAAAAAGAAAACACCTTTCTTCTTTTGCATCTTTCTCTCTACTTGCCATGGCGTTTTCATTTGCCACTTGATATTGTATTCTTTCAGGCACTTAACGATACACGAGACCCAGTCCACAATTCAAAACACGCATGTGTGCGACATGAGAATGACAGCCTTCACCCTTTCAGCCATAGACACAGGCTGTGGTCATTTGATTCAGGTGTCCCCCATAAACTTAGGTGTTGTGAATGCTAGCTCCCCAGCTGATGGATATTTGGGAATTAATGCTTCCTGGAGGGAGTGTATTGTTGGGGGCGGGCTTATGGGTATTAAAGCCAGTTTCCCCTTGCCAGTGTTGGGCACACCCTCCTGTTGCTGGGGTCCATCTTATGTTGGCCAGGGGGTGATGTCCACCTTCTGCTCATACCATCGTTTTCCCCTGCCATCGTGGAGCTTCCCTTCGAGCCTGTAAGCCAAAATAAATCTTTTTTCCCAGAAGCTGCTCTTGGTTGGGTGATTTCTACCAGCAATGAGAACCGGACTGCAACACAGGCCCCAGCCAAGGAACACCTAGAGTGCTACTGGTCACTGGGAGCTGCTGGAGGCAGGGAAGAGGCAGCTGAGGATCTGCTCCTGAGATTAAAAAAAAAAAATGCTTCTCATAAGCAGAGGCTCAAGTCCCTGCTTCATACTCCATTGTCTGGATCAATTGAGCAGTTTGTCCCCACAGGTCAAGTTCTTCTACTGATTCTTTGCTCCGCATAACACCCAGCCTCTCCTAATGCTGGCATTAACCCTAATGATCCCAGCTAGCATCTTTGTCACCTCTTGGTGAACACAGGCAAAACAACAAGTCCTTCTAGAGAAAGAAAAAAAAGTAAAGCAAAGTCTAAGACCATGAGAGGATTCACTGTGATATATTGCACTCATATTTGGGCCAATTTATGTGGTTCAACCCATTTGAAACTAATACTTTTTATTCTCTTTTACTGCATATGTCAGAACAATTTTCCATTAGCTAACCTGATGTTTTGATTTTAATATTTATTTTTATTTGTTTATTTGAGGGAGAGAGACAGAAAGATAGAGGCAGAGAGAGAGAGAGAATGAGTGTGCCAGGGCCTCCAGCCACTGTAAATGAGCTCCAAGATGCATGCACCACCTTGTGCATTTGGCTTATGTGGGTTCTGGGGAATCAGCCTCCAACTGGGGTCCTTAGGCTTCGCAGGCAAGCACCTAACTGCTAAGCCATCATCTTTCCAGCCCAGTGTTTTGATTTTAATGCAACTATCCAGGGACAAATTCTTCAATTAAATACATTTTAGAGATGAATTGTTCAATTGATCCCACTGTCTATTCCACCTTCACTTATAAAACAAAATGCAAGATAAATTATTTAAAATTTCAAAATGGTAATGTCAGGAGATTAAGCTTTAAAATGGGCTCTATCTGGGCAGAGAGCCCAGGGCAAATGCACTGGCTTGTGCTCACAAGGTGTGAGGAGGCCTGATGACCACCTTTGAATTCATAATCCATGTTCAGGGGCACAAAATCCAGTCTTCAGTCAGCTCCTTGGTTTACACTGGTCTTATCCAATGGAATCTTCCAGAAACTATCCTTAATAAACAGCACAAACTCATGGCCAGAATCTTCTTGTTTTACTCTAAATGTCTACTTTCCTGGGACCCATATATGAACATTAATCTAGCACCTGGATTTTCTTTAATCTCCATTTCATTAATTTCTGCCCTGATCTTTATTATTTCTTGCTACATACTGCTTTGAGTTTAAATGCTCTGGCTTTTATAGAGCCTTTGAAGTACACTATTAAGTTATTTATTTGAGGGATGGAGAGAGTACTCAATGGTTAAAAGTGCTTGCTTACAAATTCTATTGGCCTGGGTTTGATTCCCCAACACCCATGTAAAGCCAGACACACAAAGGAGCACATGCATCTGCAGTTTATTTGCAGTGGCAGGAAGCCTTGATGTGCCTGTACTTTCTCTCTTATGCTCTTTCTCTCTCAAATAAATTATTTTTTAAGTTATTTGAGATTATTCTGACATTCTTTTACTTTTTAATTTTTTGTTTTTTGAAGTAGTATTTCACTCTAGTCCAGGCTGACCTGGAATTCACTATGTAGTTTCAGGGTGGCCTCAAAATCACAGCAATTCTCCTACCTCTGCCTCCAAAGTGCTGGGATTAAAGGCATGCACCACCATACCCAGGCATTCTGATTTTTAAATTTTTTTGTTTATTTTTTATTTTGTTTATTTATTTGAAAGTGTGAGAGAGAGAAGGAGGCAGATAGAGAGAGAGAGAGAGAGAAAGAGAAAGAGAGAGAGAGAATGGGTTTTCCAGGGCTTCCAGCCACTGCAAATGAACTCCAGATGTATGTACCCCCTTGTGCATCTGGCTAACAGGGGTCCTGGGGAATCAAGCCTCAAACTGGGGTCCTTAGGCTTCACAGGCAAGTGCTTAACCACTAAGCCATCTCTCCACCCAACATTCTGATTTTTTAGTGTAAGCACTCATACCTATAAACTTTCCCCTTAACTGTATCCCAAAAGATCCAGCAAGTTGTGGTTTCAATTTCCCCTCTGGTTACTTCACTGGACGTATTGGCCATTGAAAAGTGTATTGCTCAGTCTCCATGTATTTGTATAGTTTATGTACTTTTTCTTGCTATTAATTTCTATTTATTGCACTGTAATCTGACAAGATAGAAGCAATTATTTCAGTGTTTTATATTTGGTAAGACTTGTTTTGCGGTTTAGCATGTGTTGAAGACAGTTCCATGATGCTGGGGCCAACATCCAACCAAACAGTTTTGTGGGAGGAAGAGATTTATTTCAAGCTTACAGATCCAGGGGAGGTTCCAATGAAAGAGGATAAGAGAAAGCTATCTTCTTTTAGGCAGTTTTAGTTAGAGATCAAGGCCTAAGGGAAACCAGGAGATGCCACCTCACCCCAGCACAAGGATAGAAAGAAAACTCATGTCTGATGGAGACTAATCTACAGCACTCCCTGCCACCCACAGTCTAGCCTGTTACTTAAACAAATGGCCCAGGTGGGCTGGCCCTGGGGTTAACCCCCTAAATCTACAAACCAATTGGTCTTCCCTTTGCACACCTGAATCTGATACTATAAAGGCTGCGGCCTTCCTGTCTCTCCCTCTCTTGGCCCAACCCTCCATGCATGTGTGTCTCCCTGGCTTTGATCCTGTGCTGCTTGGACATAGCAAGTCTGGCCTCTACCCCTGCCCAGCTGGGAAGGGGTGGAGGAGCATAGCACTGTTTCTTGATCTGAACTTTTCTGCTTTCATCTGTTTTATAGTTCGGAGTAATTTCTCACCTTGATTATTCATATGATTTTCCTCTGGTCTTGAAATCTACCACTTGTGGACTTCTCTTATACTCCAGATCTACCACGTGGGTGCTCTCACCAACACTAGGCTTGCTACCTGAGTAGTTTCTTTAAACCCAGGGTCACCATGAGTGTAGCTCTCTTCATTACTCATTTCTCCTCTGCATCTCCTGGTCTCTGCTTTGATATCTGCCCTCTCATTTTTCCTTGAGCATCACCGCTTGCCCTCTTAACTTCCCTCCACAGGAAAGCACATGGAAGATGTGATGTGGGTTCCTCCTAAATATCCATACACAAGCTCCTACATTCTACTTTCTCCATGTTTGCAACTCTACTCTAATCCCTCTTTAAAAGCCTATTCCTTTTAAAGGAGCTTCATGAACTCTCCTCCACATGTTTGCAACTCTATGCCACTCTTTATAATCCTCAATTTTTCTTAAAAGGCTTCGTATAAACTCTACAGTGTTTTCACATGAGTGTGTTTCCTACTTCCCATGTGCTTATGTCTCTGCTCTAGATTTCTTCCTAGATCCCAATTTCCCTTAAATAAATAAACCCCACAACTTGTGATTCCTCCCTAATAAACTTAATAATTCATAATTTATCCTTCTTGAGTTCATTTTTATCAATTCTTTGTTAAAAATAGAACAGGACCCAAAATTGGGGTTCAAAACTTAGAATACCCCTTCTGAACCCCAAAATTCTATATCATCATCAATGGTGGAAAAGTTGGCTCCCATTCATAAATCCAAACAGAGATAGAAACCTCCAGCAGCCAGCAAATACCAAAAGGCGGCAAGCAGGGACACCACCAGAGCCCAGATTTTTCTGTATACCTTTGGGCTGGAATTCAGATCTGTCCCCAGTGTAACAGAAGTCTGCCAGCTAGGGACTGAAGCTACAACTCCATTTTAATAAAACACCTGAGAATATGGGGGCCATACATTCTAATCACAACATTCTACCCATCACCTTCACAGAATCATAACTATCTCACAGTGAAAATTGCATTCAATCCAACTTTAAAGATCCCCATAATCTTTTCAAACTTTAAGACTGTCCCTTAACTGTGAGTTGTGTAAAATCAAAACAAGTTACATACTCCCAACATATAATGGCACAGAGTAAAAATTCCCATTGCTATAAGGAATAACAAGGAGAGATAAGACCAGTGCAAAATCAGTAACTATCAGGTATACATCAAACATCTGCAATTCGGGCTGGAGAGATGGCTTAGCAGTTAAGCACTTGCCTATGAAACCTAAGGACCCCAGTTTGAGGCTCAATTCCCCAGGACCCATGTTAGCAAGATGCACAAGGGGGCACATGTGTCTGGAGTTCGTTTGCAGTGGCTGGAGACGCTGGCATGCCCATTCTTTCCCTCTCTCTCTCTCTCTCTCTCTCTCTCTCTCTCTCTCTCTCTCTCTCTCTCTCCCTCTTTCTCTCTGTCTGTCACTCTCAAATAAATAAATTAAAAATATATTTAAATATTTTTTTTAAAAAATCTGCAATTCAAGTCTAACATCCATAACCAGTGATGACAATCTCTGGAATTTCCAATTTCCATTCCTCCAGCTTGGCTCAGTAGCCAGGAACAACTTTCATTCCAAGCCAACCATACTCCATGGCTCCAGTCCTGGTATATCCATAACATCTTTGAGTCTCCATTGCAAACCATGGTCCATCTTACAATGGCCTGACTGGTCTTTCTACAGGGACATTACACCCTGCTTCACATGCCACTGCAACTCAGCAGCAACTCCTGAAACTGTGTGCACATTATGACCCAGTTCTATGTGTATTTCATGTTTCCAAAACCAATGCTAGGTGTGTAGCAACACAGTCATTTTGTTAATCCAGAGAAGAAATAAATTGTGATCTTGAAGTACAGGTTTCTTTCTTCGGCCATCTCCTGTTAAGAGTTTGTATTCCTGGGTTGGAGGGATGGCTTAACAGTTAAGGCATTGGCCTGTGAAGCCAAAGGACCCTGGTTCAATTCCCCAGGACCCACGTAAGCCAGATGCACAAGGGGCACATGTGTCTGGAGTTTGTTTGCAGTGGCTAGAGGTCCTGGCATGCCCATTATCTCTCTATCTGTCTCTCTTCTCTCTACCTCTCTCTGCTTGCAAATAAATAAATAAAATTAAAAAGAATTTGTATTCCTAGTCACTCAATCCTTCCTGGCTAGACACCACCCCCGGCATCTTCTCATTGTTTCAGTATAATGTAGTTGGCCCATTTAATGGTTAACAATAGCAGCTTCAGTAACCTAAGACAGTATCTAAGCCTGTAATTGTAAGCTTGTTGGAATTTTTCCTGTGATAAACCATACATATGTCAGTTCTCTATCTTCCACCATGCACACCAGTTCATACTTTAAAATTTAACCTTGATCAAACTCTCTGGGTATGGGTAGCAGAGTGCAGCCAGCCTTTATGCCAGTAGCACAGTTCCAACAAACTTCTCTGCAGTCCCTTCTTCCCCTTTGAAATTTCACAAGCCAACAAAATTCTCTCTGCATTTAGCATTTTCAAACTGTCACCAAAATAGTCCATAATATTTGGCTTACCACACTGTAAGGTTTCTGCAGTCCCAGGTACCAAGTACCACTTCATTCCTCCAGCACAAAAGTTCCAAAAGACCAAAATTCACATGGTCATATTTATTGTGCAATTAACACCCCACTGCTCTGGTAGCAAATTCTGTTGTAGACAGTTCCACAATACTGGGAGGAACATCCAACCAAACAGTTTTGTGGGAGAAAGGATTTATTTCAAGCTTACAGATCCAGAGGATGTTCCATCAACTGCAGAAGAAGCTGGCTCTGATTCATAAATCCAAGCAGAGAGAGAAACCACCAACAGCCAGCAAACACCAAAAAGCAGCAAGCAGGGATCCTGCCAGAGCTCAGACTTATTTCTCTTCATACCTTTGGGCTGGAATTATGATCTGTTCCCAGGGTCATGCTGCCTGTAGCAGATGTCTGCCAGCTAAGTGCCAAAGTTGTAAACTCAATTTTTTTAAGTTAAAAAAATATGTTTTTTTAAATTTGTTTGAAAGCAGAAAGAGAGATGGAGAGAAGAGTCAGAAAAAGAGAATAAGCACACTAGAGCCTCCAGCCACTGCAAACGAACTCCAGATGCTTGTTCCCATTTGTGCATATGGCTTTATGTGGGTACTGGGGAATTGAACCCAGGTTTTTAGGCTTTAAAGGCAAGTGCCTTAACAACTGAACCATCTCTCCAGCCCAAACTCAATTTTAATAAAACACCTGAGTTCATTAAAACTACCATAGCATGTGATCTATCTTAGGGAAGATTCCATAAGCTCCTGAAAAGAATGAATATCTGGTTTTGTTGGATGGGACAGTCTATAAATGTCAAGTCCATTTGCTCTTTAATGTCCTGATAGACATTTGTTCCTAGGAGTTTTTTTTACATTGCTGTAAATAAAACCTTTTTCATGATTTCTTTTTCAGTAAGTTAATTAGTATATAGAAAGGCTACTGATTTTTGTGTTGATTATGATATCCCACTGCTTTGCTGAAAGTATTTACCAGATTTAAGAGTTTGTTTGATAGAAGAGTCTTTAGACTCTTTCAAGTACAGGATCATTTCATCTGTAAAATGGGATAATTGATGCCTTCCTTTCCTATTTGTATTGTTTTTATTTCTTTCTCTTATTGGTCTAGTTAAGACTTTGAGTACTATATTGGATAAGTGGGAAAAGTGTCCTCATTTGAGATTGTCGAGGAACTGCTCCCAGTTTTCCTCTATTTAGTAAAATGTTGTGCATAGTTTTACCCTACATAGCCCTTATTATGTTGTGACATATTGCTTCTAGGCATAGTTTCGTTGGGGCTTTTTGTCACAAAGGGATATTGAACTTTGTTAAAGGACTTTTCGGCCTCAGTTGGGATGGTAATGTGATTTCTATCCTTAAATCTACTTATTTGAGTTGACTAAGATAGCTTAAAAATAGGCAATGTGGGGCTGGAGAGATGGCTTAGCAGTTAAGGCACTTGCCTACAAAGCCTATGGACCTGGGTTTGATTCCCCAGTACCCACGTAAAGCCATATGCCCAAGGTGACACCTGTGTCTGGAATTCATTTGCCATGGCTAGAGACACTGGTGTGTTCATATTTTCTCTTTCTGTTCTCTCTCTCTCTCTCTCTTCCTCTGTCATAAATAATAAATAAATTAATTAATTAAATGTTTTTAAGATAGTGTGACTCTTCAGTGATCCTTGAGATTATGTGTTCCCTCTTTTAGGGAGAGGTTGGGAACATCTTTGTTTTTTTTTATGAAAGAAGTTGTATTTCCTTAGGTGGAAGCCAGAAGTTGTCTTTCTTGCCTAGAAGAAAGAAGTTCATTACTGAGCTGCCAAAGTGGTGGCCCGGTGCATCTCAGCATCCAGCTCTCCTGTACGCTCTGCTTGGTGACTCTGGGGTGGTGACTCCTCCAACCTCAGTGCTCCTGTGGCTGCCCTTCTGCTAGACTTTGCCAGCTGGGGCACTAAACAGACTGTAAGCCTGGAAGAAGGCAAATTCCAGACACATGTACCACCTTGTGCATCTGGTTTACTAGAGAATTGAACCTGAGTCTTGTGGCTTTGCAGGCAAGTGCCTTAACCACTAAGCCACCTGTCCAGCCCTTTTCTTGCTTTCTTTCTTACTTTTTTTTTCTTTTTAGCAAAACTGCACCCAAAAAGCAGCAGCTGATGCCAGTTTGAACTTTTCCAGAACTCATAGAGCCAGCATCTTTGTCCTGAAGACACCCCAGCACTACCTAGTCAGGGCCCCAAGCTCAGAGACCTGGCCATACCCCAACCTCACTCTGCTACGTGCCACCTTCAAGCTGCTAAAGTGACAGGGCTGTTGACCCTCCTCCTCATTCACCTGAGTTTCAGCTTTGACAGGCCCCTCCTCCGAGTTCTGAACCTGAACTCTTCCGCATGTCCCCCAGGTCGCTGCTTCTATGATGGCCACTGTCTCGTGCCGCCTGCTGGCCTTTTCATTCCTTCGGTGCTGCAGTACTAACAATGTGTGACAGGAAATCTCTCCATTATTCATTGATTCATCTTATTTATTTACTTTTGGTTTTTCAAGGTAGGGTCTCACTCTAGTCCAGGCTGACCTGGAATTCACTGTGTAGTCTCAGGGTGGCCTCGAATTCACAGTGATCCTCCTACCTCTGCTTCCCAAGTGCTGGGATTAAAGGCATGCGTCACCACACCTGGCTATTTTTATTTTTTTACTTATCTGGAGTGGGGAATCTCTCTGTTAAAATAGCTAGTGTAATTTTTGTCTTCTGACTGGTCAATTCCCTACAACCCTATGATGTTAGATCTATTTTTCAGATGAGAAAATAAAGACAAAAAAAAAGAAGTCATAATTGGGCCAAAGCCACACAACCAGTGCAGCACAGGAACAGAGAGCCTAATCCTCGTCTTTTCTGGTTGCAAAGGCCTTTGTTCTTTCAAACACACAGTTCTGCCTGGTGAGTACAAATCTATTCACCTGCTCTTTAGTCTCTTCTAGCAAAGATGCTAGTATTCAAAATCGACTTTGTAGAGTCAAGGTAGGTCATTTGAATGTTAGAGAAAGCAAACCTGGCAGCTTTGAGGGAATTTTTGACACTAGGCTGAAGTGAATTATAGAACACAGAAGCCTGCAGAAGTGATCTGAGATAACAGAGTAATCTCCAAGAAAACATAAGAGCTGCCAGCCACTGAAGTGAATTAAAAATATTTTAGGGTGCTGGAGAGATGGCTTAGCAGTTAAGCACTTGCCTGTGAAGCCTAAGGACCCCAGTTCAAGGCTCATTCCCCATGACCCACTTTAGCCAGATACACAAGGGGGCGCATGTGTCTGGAGTTCGTTTGCAGTGGCTGGAGGCCTTGGCATGCCCATTCTCTCTCTATCTCCCACTTTCTCTCTCTGTCGCTCTCAAATAAATAAATAAAAATTTAAAAAATATTTTTTTGTTTTTTACCAGGCGTGGTGGTGCACGCCTTTAATCCCAGCACTTGGGAGGCAGAGGTAGGAGGATTGCCGTGAGTTCCAAGGCCACCCTGAGACTACATTGTGAATTCCTGGTCATACCCTACCTGGAAAAAGCCAAATATATACATATTAGAAAATAGATGTAGGGAGCCGATCATGGTGGCACATGCCTTTAATCTCAACATTGGAGAGGCAGAGGCAGGAGGATCACCATGAGTTTGTGAGGCTACCCTGAGACTACACAGTGAATTCCAGTTCAGCCTGGGCTAGAGTGAAACCCTATCTTGAAAAAAAAAAAAAAAAGGAAAGGAAAGGAAATAGATGTAGGGCTGGGAAGATGGCTCAGCTGTTAAAAGCACTTGCCATTTAAGCATGAGGGCCTCTCATCCTGGGATACCACCAAGTTCAACTCCCCAGAACCCATGGAAAAAGCTGGGTGTGGTGATACATGACTGTGGCAGGGGTAGAGTTCAGGGAGAGACCTTGTCACGAGTAATATGCAGACAAGCAGTAAGAGGACATCCAGTGTTCTCCTCTGTAGATGTGTGTATGGGGTGCAGGTACCTGCACACACACACATCATACACACCACACCATGTAATCCTTTGTGCACACATAAACAAAAAGTAGAAAGAAAGTAGATGTAGATGTTTGGGCTGCTGGTCATTGAGAGATCAAGCTGGAGCTGAACTGGAAGCCTGCTGCCTAGCTGTCAGGATGCTGGAAAGAGCTATGCAGCCTGATGGGGGAGAAAAGTCATCAGTGGTCTTAACCAGCAGTAGACCCTGAGAGCTTTATGGCTGAGCAGCCAGGCCAAATATATCGGCTGGTGCAATGGTGGTTTGTCTGTTATGGTGGAAACCAATGGCTCTCTGATTGAACTTGAGGCCTACTCCATGGGAGGGAATTAATGCCTGGTACTGAAAACCTAATCAAAAGCTTGTGGCTGGGGAGGTCATAAGCCCAAGGTGGGGGGATACTTCTACTGTTTTCTGGCTAAATGGATATATTATGCCCACCAAACTGAGCCTCTAATTCCTTAGGTTTATGCTCATGTATTAATGCTATTCTCTTTTGTTTAGAGATGCTTCTCTTTTAAGATGGCAGTGACCCCTGGGTGACTCAAAACTCACTATAGTGGTGAGAAGTAACAATGGGGTGTTCAGCACTAAATGAGACATCTCTCTGTCACATCCTCCTAGGCTCAGGGATCATTACAGAAGAGGTGGCAGAAAGAATGTAAGAGCCAAAGGAAGGACGGCAGTGCTTTGCTAGACTGTCTTCTAGATTGAAAGTGGCCATGGCTTTCATGGCCTCACAGTGGCTGACACAACCTACACAAGATTTGCATAATAGGAGAGGGAAAATGATGACATCAAAATAGAAGGGGGAATGGCTGGAAGGAAGAAGGGATTCAGCGGAGGGGGGATTTAGGAGAGGGAAAGAAGGGTGAAGAGGGGATGATGATCATGGCATATTGTTTATATTTATGGACGTTGTCAATGAAAAGCTTAAAAAATAAAATGGACGTAGAGGTATTTAGTCTTGACATTAACCATAAGAAAAAATTTAGGATGTTCCTATATATACTTTTAGCAAAAACTGCATGATTCCCAGGTGGATCCATTGGGTACATTCTACAGGAACATCAAGAACTGCCACACCCATCTAGGGGCTGGACATCAGACCCACACCAAGCCACCCAGATGCTCTCCTTAAAATCTGGGCTGAGGAAATGGCTTAGCAACTGAAGTGCTCGCCTGCAAGCTAAAGGACCCAGGTTGATTCACCAGGACCCATGTAAGCCAGATACACAAAGTGTCGCATGCATCTGGAGTCCATTTGCAGTGGCTGGAGGTCCTGGCATGCCCATTCTCTCTCTCTCTCTCTCATAAACAAGTAACTAAATAAAATAAATTAAAATTTTAAATCTGAATTTTGGGAGGGGGGTTATTGAGGCAGGGTCTTGCTCTAGCCTAGACTGACCTGGAATTCACTATGCATTCTCAGAGTGGCCTCGAACTCACAGTGATCCTCCTACCTCTGCCTCCCAAGTGCTGGGACTAAAAGCATATGCCATCATGCCTGGCAAAATTTGAATGTTAAGGACAGAGCAAGCTGACTACTAAGTAAGATCCTCCCACAATCAATGTGTTTTTGGTGAAGTGATTGTGGATAAATTTAACCAAGAAGGTAGAAGACATCTGCAATGAAAATTATAGAACACTGATGAGAAATTGAAAAGGACAAAAATGACTTAAAAAATATCCAGTGTTCATAGGTTGGAAGAATTAATATTACTAAAATTTTCATGCCCATAATAATTTATAGATTCCATATAATCCCTATGAAAATGACATTCTTTATAGAACTAGAAAAAATATTGAACCACGAAACTTCGAGTAACAAAGCTATGAGCTCAAAGCATTAATTACACTAACTGACTTCAAAATATATTAAAGGGAGCTAGATAGATGGCTTAGCAGTGAAGGCACTTGCCTGAGAAGCCTAAGGACCTAGGTTTAACTCCCCAGAACCCACATAAGTCAGATGTACATGGTGGCACATGCATCTGGAGTTATTTTGCAGTGGCTAGAGAGCCTGGTGTGCCCGTTCTCTCTCTCTCCCTCTCTCCCTTTCTTTCTTTCTGAAATAAATAACTAAATACTATAAACTATACACATCAAAGCAGTATAGTATTAGCATAAAAACAGACACATAGACCAATGAAACAGAATAGGGAGTCTAAAAGCAAGCCGCCCCTACATGACAGCTAAATGATTTTCAGCAGAAGTGCTGGGAACACATATTGGAGAAGAGGCTATCTTTTTAATAAATGGTGCTAGGAACATGGGATATCCACATGCAAAAGAATGAAACTAGCTCTCTGCTTCTCACCAGTTTCAAAATTCTAAATGCAATGTGGATTAGAGATTTGAACGTAAGACATGAAACTACTGGAAGAAAATAGAGGAGAAACCCTTCAGGACATTAGAATTGGTGAAGATTTTTGACAAAAGCCCAGAAGCACAGGAAACAAAACAAAAAAATCGACAAGTGACATTACAACAAACCAAGAAGCTTTTACACAGCAAGTGCCCGAGTGGATAGTGAAGAGAAAACATACAGAATAGAAGATAATTGCAAACTATACGTCTGACAAGAGGTAAATATCTAGAATAGAAAAGAACCCCCAAAAACTCAAAGAAAAAAGTCTAATTTGAAAACGGGAAATAGATATTTCTCAAGAGAAGTTGTACACAGAGAGCACTGGTACAAACCTATAAAGTGCTTGGGAGGCTGAAGTGGGTGGGTCATTTGGACCAGGAGTTCAAGATCAGCCTAGACTGGGCTGGAGAGATGGCTTAGCGGTTAAGCACTTGCCTGTGAAACCTAAGGACACTGGTTCGAGGCTCGATTCCCCAGGACCCACGTTAGTTAGATGCATAAGGGGGCGCACACATCTGGAGTTTGTTTGCAGTGGCTGGAGGCCCTGGTGCGCCCATTCTCTCTCTTTCTCTGTCTCTTTCTCTCTCTGTCGGTCGCTCTCAAATAAATAAATAAAAACAATCAAAAAATAAAAATAAAAATAATCAGCCTAGGGCTGGAGAGATGGCTTGGCGGTTAAGCCCTTGCCTGTGAAGCCTAAGGACCCCAGTTCGAGGCTCGGTTCCCCAGGTCCCACGTTAGCCAGATGCACAAGGGGGCGCACGCGTCTGGAGTTCGTTTGCAGAGGCTGGAAGCCCTGGCGTGCCCATTCTCTCTCTCTCTCCCTCTATCTGTCTCTCTCTGTGTCTGTCGCTCTCAAATAAATAAATAATAAAAAAAAAAATTTAAAAAAAAAATCAGCCTAAACAACACAGTGAGATCCTGTCTCAAAAAAAAAAAAAAAAAAAAAAAAAAAACCACCACCACCTGGCCAGTGAGTACATGAAAAGAATATCCAACATCATTAATTATCAGGGAAATGCAAGTCAAAAACTACAATGAGATTTCACCTCACCCCAGTAAGAAAGCTTTTTCCAAAATGAGTCAAGATAATAAAGATGTCAAGGATGTGAAGAAAAAGAAATCATCCACACTCTTGGTGGAAATGGAAATTAGTGTGGCCATAGTACCATAGGCTCTAGTAATCCTACTACCAACTTTGTACCATAGGCTCTAGTAATCCTACTACCAAGTTTGTACTGAAAGGAAATCAAATCCGTCTTTTGAAAAGATCGTAGCACTCCCATGGTCACTGCAACATGATGCATAATAGCTAAGAAATGGAAATGACCTAAAGATTGGTAAGTCTTGTGCTTGGTTGCAAATCCTTAGAATCCGGATGGTGTTGCATGTGACTAAACCTTGAGGGGGAAAAAAAAATCTCTATGTGGCCAGGACAGAAAAGCAATTGAGATGGCAGATTGCTATTTTCTTTCACACTTATTTTTATAAACAGGGTACCCCAAGAGGCTCGGGTGCAGGTGAAATCTAAGCACCATCTGAAGAAAGCGCTACCTTGTAAATGGAGCTGGACAAGTCTCCTGGCTGGTTTGGATTTCTTTAGTAGCTAACAAAGACAGTATCTCAACTCTTGGCAGAAGATCATGAGAACAGAAAGAACTCAGCCTTTTAAATGATACTTTGTGAGGAGTTATGTCCCTTGGCAAATTCCACTTTGGATTATAGCAGGCAATGGAAGTATTCTATAGGCAGTTTTTTTATTTTATTTTATTTTATTTTTTAAGGTACTGTTGGTGGCACCACAGACAAGCACATGTCTAAACACTAGGTGGCAACCTTGCCATTTCTGTCATCAGTCAAAGCCATTTTGTAAAACGAATATTTAAGGTAATAAATTGAACCATCAAATTTCAGCCTTCCTTGCTTCAGTTTTATCTCAATATTGACATCAGCTGTATTAAATTGACAAATAGTAGACTTGAAGGCAGACCCAAATTAAGGGAAAACTATATATATGGAGACAGAGAGAGAGAGGACTTCTTTTCATAGCATTCACCTGAATGCCAGCAGCCTAATTGTTAGGTTTCCCTTTCCTTTCTGGATATGGGATGTACCGACTAAATATTTGTTCTAGATACAGGGACTTCGGCCCTTGCTTTTGTGGAGTTCACACTGAGGTAGACGAGATGCTAACCAAGTAAATGAAAATAGTTTTAAATAATAGCTGCAATGAAAAGTGACACTGTAATGAAACAGAATGTGAGAGAGAATGAAGATCAGAACGAACTCCTGAGGAGCTGGCAGTTCTCTGATGCCTAGTGAGAAGGACGAGAGTCGGGGCAAGGGCAGCCTAGACGGGGCAGGGCAGGGCAGGCTGTGGGCGATTAGGAAGTAGAAGCCGCTGTGTCTGAAGCATGCTGAGGGAAGAGAAGTGAGATTGGAAGATCAGCAAAGGCCAGACCAGAAGTCAAGACTAGCCAGCCAGCGAAGTACACGGGGATGGTGTTCCAGTCTGGATGGAGCCCACCAGACGACAGTAAGGACGAGGAAACCGGAGCCCAGTCTCACCACGATCACAAGCAAGGATGCAGGCAACTCCTGACAGTGCCCAGAGTGCACTTTCTGTTCAGATGTATAAATATGGCTTCTACTCTAAGACCCCCACAACGCAGAGCGGGCCTTAGAGACATACCACAACCCAACGATGCACTAGGTATGCTAGGTAAAGGCAGAAGAACAGGGAAAAAATCAATTTTTGGAAACACTGAAATCTATGACAAGCATCCATTTCTCTCTGAGAAAGTGTTTTAATCCAGACACACACACACACACACACACACACAAACACCTCCCACCCCTTTAAGCCAGACAGACAAACAAAAGAAGTATGGTTTTCCCATCATGATATGCACAGATCAAATTTAGCCTCTAGGACAGCTGAGTTCAGCACAGCTCTTTGCCTAGCACCTAACAATGAAGCTTTATGATAACTGATAATGGTGACTATTTGATAGGAGACCTGGTCTACTTTTGTGCACTGATTTGAGCCATTTTAGTCAGAAGGCAAGTAAGTGTTCTTAAGTGATTGCAACCTGGCTCAGCAAGTCCCAAGACTTTTCTTTCAATACAACCATACATAGAGATTCATGGGTTTGGGAATTTTTTTTTCTTGTTGTTTTGTTTTCGTCTGGTCTGGTCTTGTCTTTTCTTGTTTTATTTTTGAAGTAAGGTCTCACTCTAGCCCAGGCTGACCTGAAACTCACTCTGAAGTACCAGGCTGGTCTCAAACTCACAATGATCCTCCTACCTTTGCCTCCAAAGAGCTGGGATTAAAGGTGTGCACCACCATGCCTGGCCTCTGACCACACAAAACAAAGACCAGGCACAGGACTGTGCTTTCCTGCACCAGGGACTGTGTACACAAGACACCCACACAGACTTCAGCTGCCTTTCTTAGGGCTTTTGTCCCTTTGAGTTTGTTCTGCATTGACTTCATCAGTAGCACAGTGGGTTCATTCAAGTAAGAAGTGGGGAATGGGTATCTGGTGCAGAGAGCATGCCCCCTTGGAAAGAGGCAGCTGTTTCAGCTCGAGCCAATGCTACCATGCAAGAATCGGGGGCCCAGTGGTAACTAACCTCCTGATTTGTCTAACGAAACTGAAAAGCCAGATTAAATGTGTACTTATCATATATATTTGAGATAGAGTCTCACTAGCTAGCCCAGGGTGGTCTGAGACTCACAATCCTGTTGCCTCCAACCCCACCCCCATTCAAGTGATAAAATTACAGACATGCAGCACCATACTTGGCAAAGTCCAGTTTTATGTTATTTTAAAATTTTTTTATTATCCATAATAAGGAAAATTATACATAATAAGGGAAATTATCCTTATTGCATAAGGAAAAAATCCAGAGAAATATCCTGGTGTTTAAATGTTTTCAAATGATTCAATTTTTTTTTTTTAAATCATTGAATGGTCAAGTAAATCATGCCTATGGGCTGTATATATATACCTGTGGACTCTACTTTAGTCATCTGTCTTCCAATGTTTATCATGAACATTCCAAATGTGTAGAAAAGTTGAATTTGCCAATGCATACATCTGTGCATCTCTCTCACACATCCATGCAGTTTCTTATTTCAATTGCATGTTAACTGTTTGGGAATTTGAAAGGGCAGGAAAGAGGGGGGAAAGGGGAGACTCTAGCAAAGGACTCTAGTGCACTAACTCGTTTCTAAACGTGCATCTTGTTCCATTGGCCTGGTTCTCACTTGGCCATCATTTTTAAAAGCACCCTAGCCTGTAATCCCAACACGGGGGCAGGAACACCGAGAGTTTGAGGCTAGCCTAAACAGGCAAATAAATAAAAGCCGTGATAATCCAGGACTTCGGAGCCTGGTGAGCTGGGTGACCTGAGTAGCTATCCTGCCTCTGCAAACGAGATTCCAGGAGGTGAACCCTGGATGCAAGAGGGCCGGAATGCAGGACAGCACACTCTCCCTGGATGTGATCAGAGCCTCGGACTGTCCAAAAGTGAGTTCTGGAATGTCTGAGCAGGGCACCAGGCGTTGGGTTTCCTTCTGCCACCCTGTGTAATCAGGAGGGCCAGGTGCAGGCCATGGATGCCCACCCCTACAGAAAGCAGGTAGAGGTGGTGTTTGTGCTGAGCATATGGGAGCAGGCCTCTTTGCACAAAGGATGTTCATTTGAGGGGGAAGTTAGCAGCAAAAGCCTCAGCTGTGAAAACTTAAGATTTTAATTAAGTCCCGTGAGACTCCATGCAGCACAGTTTTGCAAGTTGAATAGCCTTTCTCGGGGTTCCCACATGTGCCCTGGGACTCCAGGAAGGAATTGAGATCCTGACAGCAGCTCTGTGGACTTGTCTGGAGAGATTGATGCACAGCCCAATCTAGTCCTCTGGGGCAACCGAGGAGCACCCCCAAGGGACAGACGGGGGAGGACGCTTTCATGCCTACCACTGTTCCCACCACTTTCCAGTGTGCTTCAAGAAGATCCCATTCCCTGATCAGGAGCAGCATATCATTAAAGAATGGTAATCACCATGGCAACCAAGGATCATCTGCTTCAAGCTAATGGAGAAAAAGAAAGACAGAAAGAAAGAAAAACATTCGACCAGAGCTTATTACACCCACCTTAGTTCAAAATGCCCAGGCTTTTAAGCAATATGAAAAAGAAGTAAGATTTCTGGAGTGATGGCAACATCAGATCTTGGCATCATTAAATTGTAAGAGTAAAGGAAGCGCGTGGAATGACTGAGAGGCGCAAGTCAACATTTGCAAGGTCAGCCGATCAGGTAACTAGGCAGGCGGGAGGCTGTGCGGAGGTGGAGGGGAGGCGACCGTCTGCAGAAGCTGGTCCAGGCTGAGTGGAAGGGCAGCCTTCTCCAGCAGCAGATTTCACAAAGGCAGAGGTCGCCCGCCCCCTGAGGCCACATTATGTGATTTGTCACCGGGAATGCAGATTTGGAAGTGAAGCATTCCCACCCTGACTACTCATCACAGCTCATTTAAAGCAGGTCAAATCAAACACATCTGTAACCTCGTTTCCCACACCCCCACCCCCACCCCCGCCCCATTCGATTCCACACACATGGCCGGCCACTCTTTCTTATCAACCCTGAGAAGAGATTTAGGTCACACTGTCAGGGAGCAAGTTAGGCCTCCGGCTCTGGCCTCCCGGTGCAATGTTTCCTCCCTTCCATAAGGGTAGGGTGAAAGGCCAGGGTACCTCCAGGCAACTCATTTCCACTTTAAAGGGTATATGTTAGCCTCCCTATAGGCTAAAATTGTAAAAATTAGGAAAGTGTTCACAGAGTAACAAGATATGTTTACATGTTTATTTCATTAGCGACCGCACAAACAGGATGAGCTATGAGCCAAGAGTTTGCCAGGGCCAGAGGTGGGCACTGAACCATCATACTGACTGATCACTTACTGAGTCCTTGCCTAGGAGTGAGGAGAAGGTGCCTGTGTGGTGATCTCCCTACATGAGTGCATGCCCTTTTGTGCCTGTTGCCATCATTTCTGCCAGGACACACAGAGCTCTGCTGGCTTCCACTGTTGTTGCCTAACGGTATGGATCCTGCAAGACGGGCTGGTGGGCTCGCAGCCTGCGCCGGAGGCAGGAGCTCTGGACGCTGTTGGGGCGGGATGCGCATCAGGAGGGTGGAGGTGGGTTGCGCCGTGGACAGTCGGCCAGCGCTCCTGCCTAAGGTCCTCTGCCGTACGGCGCAGCCCCCACACCCGCAAGTGACCGTAACTTTGAGAGTGCTTTGCTCATTAGTTCATGCAGTAGACAGTTTCCACGTGGCTGACATGAACTTCCAGACAGCTTATGGAAGTGAGGAGTTTACTTCAGCTTAGAGATCCAAGGGGTAGTTTGGTCAGCGGCGGAAGAAGCGTAGGTTTCATATGTCCAAGCACAGAGAGAAACCACGAGCAGCCAGCACCACCAAAAAGCAGCAGGCGCCAACATCGGCAGCAAGCAGGACCCCCAGGGCGCAATCTGTTCTCTTACACATTTGGGGCTGGAATCAGATCTACCCCCCCCCCCAAAAAAAACACACCAGTGAGGTGGATCCCAGGATCCGTTACAAGTTTTAATTTTCACACCCGAGTCAGTGGGGGGGACATACATTCAAACTGCCGCAGAACATGACCAAGGAGCTTAAGTATTGCGTACACAGGCACCAGCACCTCTATGAAGTGCTCAGAAGAGCCTACGCTTCTGCTCCCTTTCTTTCCTGAAGCCATGTCTGGATTCAATGTACTCCTCTGCTTCTCCCAAAATCAGCCCATGTGCCTTCAAGTTCACAGGAATAGTGATAAGGTAACAAGAAGCCCACGATCCTATACATTTTAAATTTGTTTTTCATTTACTGCCAGATTTATTTATGTGAGTTTTTTTGTTTTTTAATGGGAATAAGCTCGTTTTTGTTTTTTGTTTTTTTTTTTTTTAACAACCTTGCAATCTGTCTGGGGATGTGGCTCATTTACAAATAATAAATAAATCCACACAAAAAACAGTCTTTTAAAAAAAATTTTTATTTATTTATTTGAGAGTGACAGACACAGAGAGAAAGACAGATAGAGGGCGAGAGAGAGAATGGGCGTGCCAGGGCTTCCAGCCTCTGCAAACGAACTCCAGACGCGTGCGCCCCCTTGTGCATCTGGCTAATGTGGGACCTGGGGAACCGAGCCTCGAACCGGGGTCCTTAGGCTTCACAGGCAAGTGCTTAACCGCTAAGCCATCTCTCCAGCCCAAACATAGTCTTTTTTTTAAAGTCAGCTCTCTAACATTCTTGATCTTTTATGCCCCAATTATCTTCCTCACACAGTGATGTTTCTCTTTAAAAAAAATTTTTTTTTAATTTATTTACAAGTGTTATGCCCAGTTCTCGGCACCCCCAGTGACCACCAAGGAGAACCAAACACGTATGCAAGGACAAGGAGCTTTATTTCGGGCTTAAGCTCGGTCTCTTGACTTCACCAAGGCAGTAGGTCTGCACAAGAGCCCCAAGTAGCTGGAGGGTTGGGTTTTTATAGGGATTTGAACATAGAAGAAGGGGATGGGTACATGGTTGGTTGATTTAAACAGTGTACTCTTCTGGTTGGCTTAGGATTTTGGCGGGCAAAGTTGGCGGGCTGGGGCTAGGGGAATTGAACTTATCTATGACTACAGGAATGTATGGCGTAACCAGTTTCCAGTAACTGTTAAACCCACCCTTACCAGAAAGTAAAAACTTAGACCTTGCCGGGAAACAGAAACTTAGGCCTACTGAGGACTCTGAAGCCTGTCATGGCGTCCCTCTGGTTCCTGAGTCCTTCACAAGCAAAGGAAGAGGACAAGAGAGAGAGAGAGAGAGAGAGAGAGAATGGATGTGCTAGGGCCTCTAGGCGCTGCAAACAAATGCCAGATGCATGTGTCCCCTTTATGCATTTGACTTCATGTGGGTTCTGAGGAATCAAACTCAGGTTGTTAGGTTTTGTAGGCAAGCACCATAACCACTAAGCCATCTCTCCAGCCCCAGTGTTTCTATTTTTAAATTTTAACATCTTTATTTATTTAAGAGAAAGACAGAAAGAGAGAGAGAGGGAGAGAGACAAGGCAAGTCAGACACACAGGAAGAGTATGGGTACACCAAGACCTCCTGCCTCTGCAAAGGAGTGCGGACACAGGCACCACTTTGTACACTGGCTTCACTCGGGTTCTCGGGAATCAAATGCCAGCGGTCAGGCTATACAAGCTCCTTCAGCCACTTAGCTATCTCTCCAGGCCATGATGTTTCTTATGTATTTTTGACAGATATTTTCACATCATTGCATTTGTTGTTGCTGACATTACAAATCATAACATGTCACATTCTATTCTAAGCCTTTTTCCATTACCTATCAACATAGACTTGTTCATACATGTTATTATGTTCACTGGAATAACACCATGATTTATGCTAAAACAGTAACAGCACTATATGTAATAACATAATTTTATCTTCAAATCATATGATTATTTGTGTTTTTTAATCTTTATTTATTTATTTATTTATTTGAGAGAGATAGGGGCAGACAGAGAGAGAGAATGGGTGCACCAGGGCCTCCAACCACTGCAGACACCAGATACATGCACCGTCTTGTGCATCTGGCTTACACAGCTGCTGGGGAATTGAACCTAGGTC
The DNA here is from genome assembly GCF_020740685.1 of Jaculus jaculus. NCBI lineage: Eukaryota > Metazoa > Chordata > Mammalia > Rodentia > Dipodidae > Jaculus > Jaculus jaculus. Next base: position 49,193,232 of record NC_059114.1, on the reverse strand, counting down.
CTTTGGCTTTGCAGGCAAACACCTTAAGTGCTAAGCCATCTCTCCAGCCCTGTGCTTTCTTTTATTCTATTCTGTCCCATCACAGCGGTGCGAGGCAGATTTTAGTAATAATAAGTTGGACAAAACTACTACACTGATCCCCTGACCACTAAGTGGTTGAAAACACTATTCTAGACTGGCTTTCTTTCAGGCAAGGTTGTCCTCCAGCCTTTCCCCCTCCTCACTTGTGCTCCTATACTTGCTCATTGAAGTCTCTGATATGTGACTCACAGTAATCACTATATTACCAATTTTCTGTCTCTGGTTGAATTTGTTGTCTTATGATCACAAATACAAACAGAAAGGACAAACAGGCAGTCTTGCTGAAGACAGAAAGGTAAAAGGACAAAAGCTGTCTGCATCAGCTGAACAGACTGACAAATGGAGATCTTATTTAGGGCTTTGGTAAGATGGAGAACAAAGAAAGTAGTTTGATTGGCCTTTAGGAGAGCCCACCAGTCTGACTACAGCCTTGAATTGGGTCTAGGATCTTTCTCCTCCCCTCTTCCCTTGTAGATGATACACTGAATGGGAGGAAGTGAATCCATTTGGTTGCCTGAAATAATCTGTGTTCCTGAATCTTTCTTATCTGGGACTGGCAGTTGGTGCCCCTGGAACTTCCTTATCAGGCATTTGCAGTTGAAGTTCCCCGGCCTGTGTCTTGACTGCAGGATGTCCCTACAGGATGTTCTTACAGGATGTCACTAGTGTTTGTCAGAGCATGTAGATATTTTTTGTTCATTTGGGCCTGTCAACCTGAATAACTCCATACAAAATGGGGGTTGCCTTGCTCCTAATTCCCATCAACACTGATCCACAGAAAACACTTGCTGTGCTCTGGGCACCTAGTTAAACTGCTGCTGGGGATTGCTGGGTTCAGAGCTGACTCCTCAAAATACTGGTTATCAAGAGAAAAGCATTTCAGATTTATTTAATATAAGTTTTATATGGCATAGGACTCTTGAGAAACAAAGACCCAAGAAAGCTTGTCTTTTTCAACAGTCATGAAGAAATACACTGGGAGGGGGGGCAGAAAGGTACAAGCTAATGGTAATAAACTCAGGGGATCTTAAAGCCTCCTTTTTCAGACTCTTCTTGGCCTCTGGACATAGGGCAGGCCCCATCTGGAATAAAGGTCTCATGGCTCCTTCCAGAAGGCAGAGAGAGTGCAGATATGTTCTTGTGGTCTGCTCTAGTAAAGGAAGATGGAGAAAACTTGCTGTTGCTTTTCTTTTCTTTTCTTTTTTTTAATTTTTATTTATTTATTTGAGAGCGACAGACACAGAGAGAAAGACAGATAGAGGGAGAGAGAGAGAATGGGTGCACCAGGGCTTCCAGCCTCTGCAAACGAACTCCAGACGCGTGCGCCCCCTTGTGCATCTGGCTAACGTGGGACCTGGGGAACCGAGCCTCGAACCGGGGTCCTTAGTCTTCACAGGCAAGCGCTTAACCACTAAGCCAACTATCCAGCCCCTGCTGTTGCTTTTCTTCATCTCAAAATACTTGGTATACCAGGATGCTCAACTTTGAGGTATTGTGTTCTAAGACTTGGCAATGAATTTATATATATGTGTGTGTGTGTGTGTGTGTGTGTGTGTGTGTGTGTGTACACACATGCATACATGCATACATACATACATACATATACATATACATATATATATTAATTTTTAAAAATGTTTTGCAAGCAGAGAGAGGTAGAGAGGAGACAGATAGAGAGGAAATGGACACACCAGCCACTGCAAACAAATTCCAAGTGCATATTCCCCTTGTGCGGCTGGCTTACATGGGTCCTGGGGAATTGAACCTGGGTCCTTTGGCTTTGCAGGCAAATGCTTAACCACTAAGCCATCTCTCTAGCCCTAAATTTTTTTTTTTTTTTTTTAATGAGAGAGAGAGAGAGAATTGGCATGCCAGGGCCTCCAGCCACTACATTTGAACTCCAGATATGTGTGCCATCTTGTGCTCATGTGCGACCTTGTTTGCCTGTGTCCCTTGTGCATCTGGCTTATGTGGGATCTGGAGAGTTGAACATGGGTCCCTAGGCTTCCCAGGCAAACACCTTAACCACTAAGCCATCTCTCCAGCTCTATTTTATATTTTGTCTAGCTTTCACTTTGCCCTTAGAGTTCACTATAGTTTTTTTCCCATTTTAAAGACTGAAATATCAAGACTATGTATAAACAGAGGGACAAAATGGCTCACTTAATAATCACATAGCAGAGCACTAAAAGTAAGCAGAGCTCATATTCTTCAGAATTAGTCTATCTTTCCAAAAGCCCTTCTGGGAAGGTTCTATGTTTTTGTATTTACTACTTACTAAGATAAAAATAACCTATTTTCAGTAGGTAACACACACCTGGCCCATAGTGATGCTCAGTAAACTTTACTGACTTCCCTTTCTCCATTTCTCCCTCATTCCCAACTGTCTTATGAGCAGCCTATGGAATGCTCTCTCGGGAACTATATTCCTCACAATGCAGCTTGGAGGTAGAAGAAGCCCAAAATTTTACTCTTATTTGAAACTTGCGAATTGATACCAGCCATCCAACCAATAAATGGGCTAATGACCTAAAGAGTTAACAAAGTGAGAAACACAAATTGAAACCCTTTAGGGGTGCTGGGTTCATTTTCTCTGTGGATTGATAAATTAAAAGGCAGGAAAATGTTTCAAAGAATAAAGTTTATTTCAAACTGAGAGGTAAAAGCAGAAAGAACAGATTCTTCTGAGAGGAGGGGATTTCCAGAGCTGGAAAGTCTTCAGTCCCAGTGGATACTGGACTTTTTTTTTAAATTGTTTTTATTTATTTATTTATTTATTTGACGGAGAAAGAGGGAGAGAGAGAGAATGAGAATGGGTGCACCAGAGCCACCAGCCACTGCAAACAAACTCCAGACGCATGTACTCCCTTGTGCATCTAGCTAACATGGGTCCTGGGGAATTGAAACTGGGTCCTTTGACTTTGCAGACAAATGCCTTAACCACTAAGCCATCCCTCCATCCTGGAAACTGGACTTTTACTGAATGGGGGAAGCCAGCCATCTGGAGTCCATGATTGGGTCACCTGAAATGAAGATGAAGGTGCTGGTTGGTCCATAATGAATCAAGCACTGTGTAGGTCCCAGAGTGGCCTCCAGGCCAACCTGCCAGTGGGAAAATTCACCAAGACCAGAGATAAGGAGGAAGTGGGGTCACCCTCTTCACCATCTTGGGTTAGAATACAGTCATCTATCAAAGGTCTTTTTTTCCATCTGTCTATCTACTATAGCGCTTCAATATTTAAAATACTTTTCAACATTCTCAGCCATCAGGGAAATACAGTTTAACTGTTGAGATTCTATCTCATCCCAATCAGAGCGGCTATCATCAAGAAAACAAATGCTGGCAAGGGCGTGGGGAAAGAGGAACCTTACTCAGTGTCATTATGAAAATCCACCAAAAAAAGTGAAAACATAGGCTGGGGAGCTAGCTTAGTGGTTAAGGCACTTGCTTGCAACGCCAAAGGACCTCGTTTCTATTCCCCAGGACCCACGTGAGCCAGATGCACAAGGTGGTACATGCGTCTGAAGTTTGTTTGCAGCGGCTGGAGGCCCTGGAGTGCCCATTCTCTCTCTCTCTTTCTCCTTCTTTCCATCCCTCTGTTTCAAATGAATAAATAAAAATAAAATATTTTTTAAAAATCTACAAATAGGGCCATCATCTGATCCAGCTATACCCCTCCTGTACATCCACCCAAAGGATTCTAAGTCAGCATGCCAGAGAAATCCACATTCATGAATAAGTGCTACTCTGTTCACAGCAGCCAAAGTATGGAGCCAGCCTAGATGTCTATCAACAGAAGAATAAAGAAAACTTGGAGCATAGAGGAGAAAAAAAAAAAAGAGAGTAATAAATAAGAACAAAATATGCTGGGCGTGGTGGCACATGCCTTTAATCCCAGCACTTGGGAGGCAGAGGTAGGAGGATCGCCATGAGTTCGAGGCCACCCTGAGACTCCATAGTGAATTCCAGGTCAGCCTGGGCTAGAGTGAGACCCTACCTTGAAAAAGAAAAAAAATAAATAAATAAAAGAACAAAATATAATGACATACATTATGAAAATGTCATAATGAAACCCAGGGTAGTTTGTGTGTTAACTTTAAAAATTAACAAAAATAATAATGGGGGGGGTGGCTGGAGAGATAGCTCGGTGGTTAAAGGCACTTGCTTGCAAAATCTGCATTCAGGGCTTGACTGCCCAGTACCCATGTAAAGTCAGACGCACAAAGTGGTGCTTGCCTCTGGAATTTATTTACAGTGGCAAGAGACCCCTGGCATGCCATTCTCTTGCCCCCCACCCCGCAAATCAATAAAACTATTTAAAATAAATAAGTAATTAAAATTTGTTCACTGATACTAGCCATTGGCATATAAGTTAGGATAAAGGGCAGAAGAGAGAGCTTCAATTCAGAAAGGAGTTTAGAGATGAAACAGTGGCCTTAACATGGGCGAGAGGAATTAGAATGCAATGTAAGGACCATGCATGAAGACCACTACCCAAGGCTGATTCTGCCCTCTGACTCTGTTCAAGTGCATTCTGCTGTGTTCTAGGCTTAAAGGAGAAACAGGAGCAAGGCAGTTCTTTTTTTTCCTTACAGTCACTGACAAAGGGCCAAAGAGAGAGAAGGAGGGGGCCACCTCAGATGTCCTTGCAAAGCCAGAACTCAGTCTTGCCCAGGAATACTACGAGCAACCCCTCAGCAGCTGAGCCCCAACTTCCTTCCCAACGTGGCATGCCTGGGCTGGCTGGGAAGGGGAAAGGCCTCTCACTTGTCTGACATCTCTCGGCTTGCTCCTTACATGTTTTGTGCCTTCTCGCTCTGTCACATGTGTGACTTTCCTCTGAACTTTGGGTCTGCCTCGTGTATAATAACTCTGGGCCATATTCTCCTGGCACTGGACACCCAGTTCCTACTTTGGCGAGCTCTGCTCTGCTGCATGTGCGACCTCTCCTTTCAGCCCTGACTCCTTCACTATCCTATGTCTTAGTCTTTCCTGATCCCTGTGTGGTTGTGAGTGCAAAGGGCCTGTGCTCTCATGCTCCATTTCCCGTGTGCGCGTGTGTGCGTGCGTGCATGTGTGTGTGCTTCTTTTATATCGTTTGGCATGGGCTCCCAGGTCATGCGTTCCGTGTGTGTATGTGTGCTAGAGGCCTTTGTCCCTCTGGGCCTGAGTCTTTCTCGCCTTCCCCTAGATACTAATATTCCCTAAATAAACCTCATAATTAATAGTTTACCCCTCTTGAAATCTGTTTCCTCAATTCTTTGTCAAAATGAACAAGAACCTAAAAGTTGGGTTTTACAGGCTGTTGGGGGGGGGCTCTGTACCTCCAAAGACCAGGTCGTGCTTTAGGAGTAACCTACCCAGCCCTGTCCACATGGCCATCTCATAACCCTGCAGGGGGCTCTGCATGCTGCCCACCCAGCTCCTTGGTAGATGTTCAGGATTTTTCTCTTTTTTTTTTTTTAAAATATTTTTTTGTTCATTTTTTATTTATTTATTTGAGAGCGACAGACACAGGGAGAAAGACAGATAGAGGGAGAGAGAGAGAATGGGCGCGCCAGGGCTTCCAGCCTCTGCAAACGAACTCCAGACGCGTGCGCCCCCTTGTGCATCTGGCTAATGTGGGACCTGGGGAACCGAGCCTCGAACCGGGGTCCTTAGGCTTCACAGGCAAGCGCTTAACCGCTAAGCCATCTCTCCAGCCCAGGATTTTTCTCTTTTATGCTGTTTCAGTGACAGCAAGGTGCAGAATGAAAAGCTTGTCTGCACTTTATGGAAAAGCCGACACTTTCTGAATACTAATGAGATGCTGGTGCACGGAGGACACATCGTGAACAAGACCTGAGTTTACAGACACTTACTGAATACTAATTATGATGCCGGGGCAAGGAGGACGCACTGTGAACAAGACCTGGCTTCATCCTGAAGACCCAATCTAGAGCTCAATGCATTGTGGATATTACTAATCAATAATCTGCTGAAAAAAATAATTGATTTTTAAAAGTAAACTGAGGTGCAACAAAATTTTGGCAAGCAATTCACAAATTGGGGCACACCATATTGTAAGCAGTTAAATACTCTGATAGCAAATTGTCAAAGCAAGCACAAACAAAATAAAACAAATAAACTTTTTGGTTGTAGTTTAAAAAAATTAGAGGACTGGAGAGATGGCTCAGAGGTTAAGGGGTTTGCCTGCAGAGCCTAAGGGCTCTGGTTCATTTCCACAGCACTCATATAAAGCCGGATGCACAAAATGACATAATCACCTGGACTTCATATGCAGCGGCACAGACATGCCCATTCATTCCCCCCCCGATATATATTTAAATTGCTTTTTAAAAATTAGAATCCTGAGCATTTGGGGCTGGAGAGATGGCTCAGCAGCTAAGGAGCTTACCAGCAAAGTCTAAGGACCAGAGTTTAATTCGCCAGTACCCACATAAAGCCAGATGCACAAGGTGGTACATGTATCTGGAGTTTGTTTGCAGTGGCTAGAGACCCTGGCATGCCCATTCATTCTATCTCTCTGCCTCTTTTTCTGTCTCTCTCTCTCATATAAATAAAAAAATAAAATATTTTTAGAAATTAGTAATGTTTATTTGTGTCAGTATTTTAGGATTTCTGTTAATAGTTTGCATAGTGTAAAGGCAGAACTATTTTATAATGACCATGCAGTCTCCTATACATTTCTTTACCATGTCTCAAGACAGAAGACTTACTCTTTAATATAACATAAATATCAAAATCACTTAAACATAAGGCAGTGATCAAATAAAAACATTGCATTGACTGGAAAAATCTACTGGGTGTGACTTTTAAAAATTGTTGATATTTTCCGGGCATGGTGGTGCACACATTTAATCCCAGTACTCGGGAGGCAGAGGTAGGAGGATTGCCATGGGTTTGAGGCCACCAAGAGACTACATAGTCAATTCCAGGTCAGACTGGGCTAGAGTGAGACCCTACCTCAAAAAAACTAAAAAAAATAAAAAATTGTTGATATTTGAAAAATCTTTAACAAAAATGACTTTACTATTCTTGAATTTAAAAAAAAAAAATCTTTCTAAGGAATGAAACCAAGGGCGAGAAAAAACTGTTCCAAGAACTGTGAGACTCCTAAGAACTCAAATTCACTGTGAGGTGCTCCAGGACCCCTGCTTGCTTTTGCTCTTTGGAGCTCTTCTTAACCAGTGGCTGTCTTCTTTTTCCTCTGAAATCAGAAGACAAAAGAGAATGTAAAGGCTGGTTTTTGTTATCTGCCTCTCGTGGAATGGATTTGGTGTTCTAAGAATCAAATCCTCACTCGGCTGAAGGAGGACTGACCTGGGCTGGAAGAACTGGCACCCTAAGGTCCTCCTTCAAAGATGTCCTAAGGGACAAGAGATGGCTCCTTCTGCTTCCTTAACTGGGGCCAGGAGCGTCCTGAGCAGGGACCATTGACTTGAGGCTGAGGCTAACACTGCTCCTCAAGACTCCACTTGAGGGTCTGCCCCTGGGGGGCAGCAACCGTACTACTGGGCTGGGTTAGTGTAGATTAGATGCTTTAACCTCTTCCCGCTTGGGGAGAGAGCCAGAGCTCAGGCTCTGGATCGCAGCTGGTCATTGTTCCTGAGCATTCGTTAGGGCCATTTGTGTTGTGTGCTCTATCAGACTCCAATCTGCGGTGGCCCCGCTTCCCCTTTTGCCTCATTCAGTCTTACCTTCTTCATTTTTTCCCTTGCTCTCCTCTCTCTCTCTCTCTCTCTCCTCAGTTCTTTCTTGCTGCTGAACACAATAACATGCATAAATTAGATTGCAATAGCAGGAAATATTCTTAGTTGTTTTTTTGTTTAATTCATATCTTAGATTGTGGCTTTATATCAACATTTTCATTGTAATAAACCAAAGCATTCCACAGGATCTGCTGGTCACTCTAAATGAATCAAACAGGTAATGAAACCTAAGTAATCTCACTTTCTTACCATGCTTCTCATAGATGAACCTATAATGGGTTTTTTGGGATTCAGGCAAAGTCCTTAAACTCCAAACCCTGTGTTCTTATCTCTTTTTAACAAAGAATTGAAACAAACGGATGGCACGTTATAGACTACAACATTTATTCAGGGGAGTAAGGAGAATGATGGAGGGTCAGGAACCAAGGAGAAGGGAATGTTAGCACCCATGTGGTCTGAGATCCCATGTTGGGAGTTGAGCATGTGCCTGGGAAAGAAAGGTGGCAGGGGATTTTCTAAAACGGCTTGTGCTTTAAGAGATTAAAAGGCCATGAGAATAACAAAGAACATCCTTTCCCACTCTGATAGCCAGGATGCCAGAGTGGGAAGGACATAGTTCTACCAGTGTTGGGACCCCTGAGATTCAGGAATGGACCGATGAATAGCCGAGGAGCCAGAAAAGGATAGAGAGGGTGTTCCCCACTAACTCTCTATTATTGGGGCCAGGAGACTGTCTCCAGAAGAGGCTGGCACACCTGAGTACAGTGTGAAAGCCAGATAGCTTGGGCTCAGAGAGGGGGGGCACACACACACCTGGGTAAGGTGCAAGAAAGAGGGGGAGAGAGAGAGATGAGCAGATGAGACTGGAGCAGATGATGAATTTCAGGTTCGCTGCAGCAGACTGATGGTGTGACATCTTTTAAGATTTCTCTCTTGTTAGCCTTTTCCTAACTGTCTCACTAAGCTGCCTGAGTAGTTCCCTCTCAAACCCACTTTTGGAATTGATTACAGGCTTCAAGGTCACTTCTGTACCAAATAATCCATGATTCCTTATTAGGATGCTTAAACTGGCTTACAAGGCTGGGGAGATGGCTTAGCAGTTAAGCACTTGCCTGTGAAGCCTAAGGACCCTGGTTTGAGGCTCGACTCTCCAGGACCCACGTTAGCCAGATGCACAAGGGGGCGCACACTTCTGGAGTTCATTTGCAGTGGCTGGAGGCACTGGCGTGCTCATTCTCTCTCTCTCTCTCTCTGCCTCTTTCTCTCTCTGTCTGTCACTCTTAAATAAATAAAAATAAAACAACAAAAATATTTTTTAATTGGCTTACAAATCCAAGAATTTTCTTTGTTCAACGAATATATGTGATAATATAGTCTAGGAGTTGTGTGCATTTGTGGTAAAATGGGCAATTTGTGGGCTGGAGAGATTGCTTAGTGGTTAAGGCACTTGCCTATGAAACCTAAGACCCAGGTTCGATTCTCCAGTGCCCATGTAAGCCAGATGCACCAAGTGGCACATGCTTGCAATGGCTAGAGTTCCTGGTGTGCCCATTCTCTCTCTCTCTCTCAAATAGATAAAATATTTTTTTTTAATGGGCAATTTTAAAAACCCATGGTCCTAACATGGAGACCAGAGCTGCCCTTATTTAATGTGGAGGTTTGAGTGAAGGGTCTCCCAGAGCCTCAGGTGCTCGTGATTAGCCTCATACTTGATTCCCCAGTAGGTACAGCCTTGCTGGAAGAGGTGAGTCACTATGGGAAGTGATACCTTAGAGCTTTTTAGTGCAGCCCCCTGGCCAGGGCTGGCTAGTTCACTCTTGCTGTTTCCTCCAAGCTGATGTGACAAGAGGTGACATCTGGCTGGCTGTTCTGTGGTGCTGTCCCCACCATGATAACACTTCCTCTGTGAACTGTAAGTCATTCCCTCCCATAAGCTGCTTCCAGCTATGATATGAGTTAGAAGCAAGATAGCTTCTACTGGTAGGTAGGTAGGGACTGGCCCAGGGGAACATGGGTGCCACCTTGCCTGCTCTGAAAACACTAGACCCTGCATCTGCTCGGCTCTCATCCAAGATGGCTGCAAGCAACAGCTCCTCGGCGACAGCGTCTTGCTTCTTCCTCAGGCTTTCCCCAGCTTAGCCCCCCTGTGGACTGGCCGTTCCTGAATCAGCCTCTTGAGTCCACCAAATAACCAGGCCTCTTCCTTACCCTCCCGAGTCTGACGATGAGGCTCATCCTCATGGGATGTTTGATCATATAAGTGAGCCTGGCACATGTGTGTGAGCCCTCTTGGTCCCTTCCTGCTCTCTTAGCTCACTCTGACCCTAAGTGAGGGGGACCTTGCTGGTCTCCCCAAGCTGGGAAGGGAAGCATTCTTTTTGCCAGGGCTCTTTCCTGCTTTGTTTCAGGTACTTTCCAGCTTAGCTTAGCTTCCCATGGGCGGGGGGGGGGGGGGCGGGGGGTAGATTTTCTTGTTCTCCCAGTTTGGCTGGGAAGGGGAGAGTTTATTTTGGCTTGGGTTTTCCTGTGTTGCTTTCCCTCCTAACTCTTCCTGAAATAAATGTCATAATTCATAATTTACCCTTCTCTGAGTGCACATTTTTTAGAGAGAGTGAGCAAGAGAGAGAATTGGTAGGTCAGGGCCTCAGCCACTGCAATCAAACTCCAGATGCTTGTGCCACCTAGTGAGTTTGTGTGACCTTGAGCTTGCCTCACCTTTGTGCATCTGGCTTTTGTGCGATCTGGAGAGTCAAACATGGGCCCTTAAGCTTTGTAGGCAAGTGCCTTAACCACTGAGCCATCTTTCCAGCCCATGAGTAGACTTTTATATTTCTTTTCTTTAAAAACTTGGACAAGGACCTGAATTTCAGCCAGGGTGGGAGACGGTCTTCAGTATTTTTATGGACATCTAATCCATCCCAGGATTCCAACTTTGCCTCAGTTGTGTGCTTTGTCTCAGCAACAAGAAGGTAACTACAACATACCTAGAGATCTTAATATGAAGAGGAAGAACGTGCATGGCCTTGTGGGGACTCATCCTTCCCAAGTCAGGGAAAGCTGTGCTGACACATGTCCTGAGGTCCTTGTGCCATTGCTGTGCTCCTTCTGAAGCTGGTCATCCCAGATGCATCTGGGCACTACCACGACCAAGGAAACCAATCTGCTGATGACAGGAGCACCACACAAAGAAGCTTGAGCAGGTGGCTGAGCAGCAGGTTCTTAAATACTGTGCCACGATAAGAGAGGGAAGAGAGTTGTTTGCACTTGTGAAAATATCCTGCCTTTAATAACAACTTTACACTGCAAATGCAAATGATATGTTAAACTTGGTGTACGGCATGTCACGATATTGCCACAGTTCTTTGGCAGAACAATAAGGCAATGTTAGCAAGAGCACGGCTAGGCACTTGTATAGTACTTAACATTTTCAAAGGCTCTGACAGGCTGCAATTCACTGTGAGGCTTTTCACACACTTTCTCTGGTCTAGCAGAGCTTTGGAAGCAAGAAAATAACTCTTTCAACACAAATACCTTAATGTAGTAGCTGCTTGGAAGACATCCTTAGCTGACAGTTTTTAAAGCTACCATGACCATATAAGAAGTCAAAATATGGGCTACTTAGCAATCTTGAAAAGAGTTCTTAGCTTGAGACACCAACCTCTAGGTATAGATGACAAATAACATTAATTTGTCTTTCTCACTTCCACTTGTCTGTGAATGCATGTTTCTTTTCAGTGCACCTTGTCAGTGAAGCCTCAGAGAACATAGTCTTCCATCAGATTTTATAGGTGATTTTATAGGTACACATGTGCCATCTCTGTCGATTACAAAATCCGTATGAGCCCAAAGCTATGCTTATCCAGGCTATCCCTCCCACACAATTTGTAATCTATAATATCCAAGCGTGTAAGACATTTTCATTGGATTAAGGCTCATATTTTCTAGTACTACAAATTCTCTTGGATTATTTTTCATACGTTATCATGGTGTACTTTCTCTGGGTTGAACATGGGCACAAGGTCACACATGTGCACAAGGTGGCACACGAGTCTAGCGTTTGATGGCAGTGGCTAGAGGCCCTGTTGTGCCAATTATCTCTCTCTCATAAAATAAATTTAAAAACTAATTTAAAAAAAGACATGGCACTAACTTCTTTAACGCTCCTGGAGCCCAGTTATCCAAGGCCAATACCAAGCCAGTGAAGCACTTGCTGAATGCACACATGCATAAGTGAAAGAAAAAACCCAGAGGAGAACTGACTGATTTCAAACCCCAGTCAGTCCCAAGCGTGGATCTAACATTACATCTGACGGGGGCAGTTGTGAAAGTAGCAAGTTTGTGAAGGGCAGAAGACAGGTATTAGAACTCTACCTGCATCTCTCACTAGGATGAAGCTCTTGACTAGAGATTTTCAGCAGAAAAACATCAGACACTGTAAGGACATTAGGTGACATGGAGTTCAGCCTTCAGAGGTTTAAATAATGGGCTCAGGCTTCCCAGACTCCAGATTCTGTGTCCAGCAGGAGACTCCACACAGTCAACAGAGTCAGGTACTGCCTTCAAGGCACATAGAGGCCACCGTGGAGGAAGGAAGAGATGTAGGTAAGAAGGCAGGACCTTAGTATGGAAAGCTGTCAGGCAGGCTAGCTAACAGTTTTCTGGATGTTAGACAAGATCTGGCATTCATTTTCTCTTTCTTTATTTCTTTCTTCCTCCCTCCCTCTCTCTCTTCCTCTTCCTCCTTTTCCTCTTCCTCCTCTTCTTCTTCTTCTCCTCTCTTTCTTTCTTTCCTTCTTCCTTTCTTCCTTCCTTCCTTTCTTTCTTTCTTTCTTTCTTTCTTTCTTTCTTTCTTTCTTTCTTTCTTTCTTACTTTCTTTCATTCTTTCATTCATTCTTTCTTTCTTTCTCCTTAGCCTCTTGCTGGAAGGAAAACTCTCTTGCGCCTTTTCTCATCAGTGAAGGACTAGCTGTTCACAGACTAATACACAGAGACAAGCTGCCTCCAGCCCCTCCAGGAGGGAAGGCTTTTGTTGACTCTCGCTCTGCTGTTAGTCCCTTTCCCCCCATCACACCAGGATAATTGGTTGCTATTTTCCAACTCAGTCCTTCCAGGTCCTAGAGGAAATTTCTAAGGACTAATTAATCTGGCTACAAAGCCGTTAGCAGCTCAGCTCTGAAATCCTCCCTTGACTTCTACAGGAGCCAGCAGGAGTACCTGGGCTTCAGTTCCAGCACTTTCTTCTCCGTCTTGGCTAAGAGACATGGGTGGGATCAGGTTCCCATGTGAACCACACATTGACCCTTGATTCCCTTGCCCCAGCATTCTCCTATTACCAGGCATCTGAAATTAGTATTCCTAGTGAAGCAGAAGCCACAACCCCATGGTTCCTAAGCTCAGAGCGTGAATCAAAATTGCCTGCAGGCTGGCGGGAGCTTCCCCAAGGTTCTGCTGGTTCAGTTCAGAATTCCGAGAATTTATATTCCCAACACGGTCTCAGATGATATTGATGCCTGTGTTTCTTTGCTCACATTTTGTGAACCACTAAATCAGAAATCATGTGGGCTTTTTTCTTTTTTATTAAAATTCATTCTCTTTATTATTCTTATTGCAAAATTCGAAAATGATATCCAGAAATTTTGCTTCAGTTTTTAACATTGAAATAAATGTGAATTTAACAAAGATTCAGGGAGACACAGTGTCCAAATATAAAATGTGTCACACTAGATTAGAATATATCAATACATAAACTGTTCAGAATATCTGTGGTGGTTTGATTCAGGTGTCCCCAATAAACTTGGGTGTTCTGAATGCTAGGTTCCCAATTGATGGAAATTTGGGAATTAATGCCTCCTGGAGGGAGTGTATTGTTGGGGTGGGCTTATGGGTGTCATAGCCAGTTTCCCCATGCCAGTGTTTGGCACACTCTTCTGTTGCTCTGGTCCACCTTATGTTGGCTAGGGGGTGATGTCCACCCTCTGCTCATGTCGCTTTCCCTGCCATTGTGGAGCTTCCCCTGAAGCCTGTAAGCCAAAATAAACCTCTTTTTTTTTCCCCACACGCTGCTTCTGGTTGGGTGATTTCTGCCAGCAATGCAGACCTGACTGCAACAATATTCTAATTACAGAAAGGAAATAATCTCCACACTTGACTTTGAATACACCAATATGTGAGTTAAACTTGATGTGCTGATGAAGTCTAAAAGTCTGAATTTTCCAGGTTTCCAAAGCTATCGTTTTTTTTTGTTTTGTTTTGTTTTTTTTTAATTAAGTAGAAACTTTTATGGACACACCATGTGTTGGTGCCATCATTTCCCTCCTCCCTGCCCCTCATCCACTGAGGGCCCCCCTCAGCGGGATTGCTGGCATTTGCTGTGGGGTGGTGGGTTATGAGATGTGGGAGCAGCAGTCAGTCACTGTAGGCGGGGGGGGGGGGGTCATTCCCTTCCACTCTTGCAATCTTTCTGCCCCCTTCCACAAAACTCCCTGAGCCATGGTGGGGGTCTCTTAAGTCTACTTTAGTGTTGAGCTCTCAGCAGCTTCTGGATTTCCCAGGTCCAAATACATGTAGAATAGAAATAATAAAAGAGAACAAAGGCAATTTTCTTTTCTAAGAAAGAGCTTCCCTTGAAAGTTTCTACCAGCTTTTAATACAGAATGGAGTTTCCTGCACAGGGAGTGATAGTACATTTCCTGTTTGCATTTTAAAAGGCTTTGCTAGTGAGGAAAGTTTTATTTCCCTGGAGAAGGTTAAGAATTGGTGTCAAAATTAATTAAGAAATAGATGCAAGCCAGGCGTGGTGGCGCACACCTTTAATCCCAGCACTCAGGAGGCAGAGGTAAGAGGATCACTGTGAGTTTGAGGCCACCCTGAGACTCCATAGTGAATTCCAGGTCAGCCTGGGGTAGAGTGAGACCCTACCTCAAAAGACCAAAAAATAAAAAAATAGATGCAAATCATTTCCTCGGTCAGATAGAGTCTATTCCGTGTGGCTTCGTTGGCTCTAGTAATCCTGAAGGGGTGTGGCATGACTTCCCCGTGCCCTGAGCCCCTTAGCGGGTGAGGCCAGGACAGAGGTGTTAAGTTAGGAAAGGAGTAGGTAAATCCACAGACTCTCTTCAGAACCGGACACCCTCAAAAGAAGACAGGAAAAGCCATGGGCAGCATCTGGGAGCTCAGAAGAGGGCACAGCTAAAAGCCAGTTTTGGAGGCACTCATTTGGGGACTCAAAGGGGATGGCCAGAGATGGAAATGCAAAAGTATGCCATCCATTTTAGATGCTACCAGATTATGTTTGGGTGCCAATATGGAAAGGAGGTACGCATGATGATGCATGGTATCTTCTCAGCAAAGCACCCCATCACAGTCAGTTTCACATCCTGGGATGAACTCCCAAACCAGGCACAGTTTACGGGAGGAAAGGGATTTATTGAAGCTTAAAGATCTAGGGGAAGTTCCATAATGGCAGAAGAAGCTGACTTGCTTTACACAGATCCACATAGAGAGAAAACCCACCATCAGTACCATAAGCAAGCACACTCGAGGAACCCAGCAGAACTCAAAACACTGCATACCTTAGGCTGAAATTCAGATCCACTCCGAACACACTTTAGGACTGGATTCTAGGATCTGCCTACAGTGGCAACTAGAAATCTAATAAGTTACAAGCTTAAATAAACCGAAACTATTAGGGGCCATACATTCAAACTACCAAACCCCGTTAAGCATCAAGAGAAAGTTCATCCAGGCATGGTAGCACATGCCTTTCATCCCAGAGCTCAGGAGGTAGAGGTAAGAGGATCACTGTGAGTTCAAGACTGCCCTGAGACTACATAGTGATTTTCAGGTCAGCCTGGACTACAGTGAGACCCTACAATGAAAAAAAAAAAAAAAAAAAAAAAAAGCACTTGCCTGCGAAGTCTAAGTACCCAGGTTTGATCCTCCAGTATGTAAATCCAGATGCAAAAAGTGGCACATAAATCTGAAGTTCGTTTGCAGTGGCTAGAGGCCCTGGCTCATTCATGTTCTCTCTCTCCTTGCAAACAAATGAAAAGAATTTTTTTTAAAAAGTTGAAATGCTGAAATAGGATAAAAAAGGATCTAGAGTGAGGTTAGAGTTAGGGTTTCTAAGGAATGGCACTGTCTATGAGTGGGACTGAAGGAGAAATAGGAGTAAGGTAGTTTTTGTTATTGTTGTTGTTGTCCCTGGCAGTTAGTTAGGGAGCAGAAGCCCAAAGATGGAACAAAAAGGTGCCATTCTGCATCATGGTGCTGGGAAGAAGTGACTGGAGTGCTCAGTACTGTAATATCTCTATCACACCTTCCAAGGCTCAGGGTCCATTGCAGAAGAGGTGGTGGGAAGAATATAAGAGCCAAAGGAAGGGTAGGACTCCTTACAACATGCTCCCTCCAGACACAAAATGGCCTGGATATCCATGACCTCATAATGCCTGACACTACCTACACAAGACCATCATAATAGGAGGAAAAGATGATGACATCAAAATAAAAGAGAGACTGATTGAGATGGGGAGAATGGAGTTTCAAAGGGGAAACTGGCAGGGAGGGAGGGTATTACCATGGGATATTTTTTATAATTATGGAAGATGTTAACAAATATTTGAAGGAAAAAAAAAAAAAAAGAAGGTGCTATTCTGCCTGCCTTGGTAAAACTAAAACTTGTATCTGATCCTGTCTCTCCAAGATGGCTGTCCACAGTGACACACCCAAAAGGAACTTCCTGCTTCTTCTTCAGTTCAGCCTCTCTCTCTGGCATCCCCCAGAGTCCTTTTAACTGATCAGAACTTGGCCCTCCCCTCTCCTTTTGCCCTGTGACCTGCCTGAAGGCCCAGGTGAGGCTGTACTAGGAGTTTACAGCCCAGCTGAGAAAGGGAGGGTACTTGTTTTGGCCTGGGTATCTTTCTGCTTGCTTTCTATCTGTGTCATGCTTTGGGATAATCACTTGGATTACATGTATGACTGATTTACCTCTAATCCCTGAGTTCTTTACTACTTCTTTCTTTCTTGTTTGTTTTTTTGAGGTAGGTTCTCTTATCTTCCTACCTCAGTGTCCTGAGTACCCGCACTGAAGGCGGGCACCACCATCCCTGGCTCCTTAACTATTTCTTAATCCTCACTGGTCTGTTATTTGAAAGGGATTCTGTGTCCTGTCTTTCACTTGTGTGTGGAACTATTCCAGCCTTTTCCTAGACGTCAGTTTCCTCTAAATAAACCTCATGAATTATGATTGCTCCCTAAATAAACTCAATAATTCATAATTTAGCCTTCTTGAGTCTGTTTTATTAAAAATAGGATAAGGGGACTGGAGAGATGGCTTAGCAGTTGAAGTGCTTGCCTTTGAACCCATGCTCAATTCCCCAGAAACCATGTAAACTACCACATATCAACATGTACAGGAAGTTGGAAAGGAGGAATCAGAAGAATCATTGATGATTAAGAGACTAATCTGAAGGCAAAAATGGCTTGATTTAGTTTCTTAGGGCTGTTATAGCTTGGCGCTTTAATACAATATGTAAAAGATATATATTCTCTGTGAGTTCTGTAAACCACAATACCAAGGTCTTGGAAGGACCTTGACCCCTCTGAAGCCTCAGCAGGGGAATCAAACCTGGGTCCTTGGGCTTGGTTTTTCATTGTAGGGTCTCACTGTAGTCCAGGCTTCTTCTGTTTTCTGGTGGCTCCTGGTATTCATTGGCTTGTGGATGCATAGCTTCCAGCTCTGGGTTTAACTGCACATGGTCTTCTTCCTTGAGAAACTCTGTGTCCTTGTCTTCTCTTAAAAGGAAACTATCTATCTATCTATCTATCTATCTATCTATCTACATATATATATAATTTATTTATTTGACAGTGAAAGAAGGAGAGAGAGAAAATGGGCATGCCAGGGCCTCCAGCCACTGCAAACTAACTCCAGATACGTGCACCCCCTTGTACACCTGGCTAACGTGGGTCCTGATGAATCGAACCTGGGTCCTTTGGCTTTGCAGGCAAATGCCTTAACTGCTACACCATCCCTGCAGCCCTTAAAAGGAAATTTTTTTCAGAAATATTGTTGATTTATCTGTTTATTTGAGAGAGAGAGAGAGAATTGACACATCAGGGCCTCCAGCCACTGCAAATGAACTCCAGATGCATGCGTAACATTGTGCATCTGGCTTACATGGGTCCTGGAGAATCAAACTGGGATCCTTTGGCTTTGCAGGCAAACACCTTAACCGCTAAGCCATCTCTCCATCACTCCAGCACCCCCTTTTTTTGAGGTAGGGTCTCACTCTAGCTCAGGCTGATCTGGAACTCACTATGTAGTCTCAGGGTAGCCTTGAACTCATGGCGATCCTCCTACCTCTGCCTCCTGCATGCTGGGATTAAGGGCCACCACGCCCAACTTCTTAAAAGGAAGCTTTTATTAAATTTAGAACCCATCCTAAATCTCAAGGTAAAATCCTTACCTTAATTATATCTGCAAGGACCCTATTTCCAAATAATATCATAGTCTGAGGACCCAAGTGGATGTGCAATTGAGGAGAAAACAATTCACCCCACTCCAAGGCATAAGGTAGAAGGTGACAGAGACAGGGTAAGTTGACTAGGAGAGAATTTGTGGACTAGTTGAGGAAACACTGGGATACATGGAAGAAACTGATTAGCCCACTAATGAACCATAACCACCCTGGGGACTTAGAATGGGCTGGACTACTCTTTAGCCTGAGCAGCCCCCAAAATTCCAGCATCAGCTTTACTAGCTCAAAGCCACTTTGCTACTTAGAGTACTTCCTCTACCACAACAAAGTACCTGATGCTGGGCTAAACCAGAGCTGCCAAAAATGAGTCACTGAGAAGTGAAAGCATAGCATTCCCCGGCTCTAGAATCAGCTTTAGACAATTTCTGTCTTTCATATGTTCCTCTAGTTTTCTTTGTTCTGGTGCATCAGCTCATGTTTAACTATTCTGTTTGCTTCTTACTACTTCCTTGAAGAAATCCAGTCTTTGACTAGAAGGTAAGCTCCAGGAGGGCAGAGTATTGTATCTAATCTGAAACACTTAAGACTGAAGAATTTTGGATTTCATATTTTGTAATATTTACATATATGTAACCTTGGGGTTGGAGTCTATGCATGAAATTTGCTGGTGTTTTTATTTTATCTTATTAATTTATTTATTTACTTACTTATTTGAGAGAGAGAAAGAGGGGGACGGGAGAGAGAGAGAGAGAATGGGCACTCCAGGGCCTTCAGCCACTGCAAACAAACTCCAGATGCGTGTGCCCCCTTGTGCATCTGGCTTACGTTGGTCTTGGAGAATCGAACTGGAATCCTTTGGCTTTGCAGGCAAACACCTTAACCTCTAAGCCATCTCTCCAGCCCCTGCTGGTGTTTTATATACCCTTGTACATACAACCTGAAGGCCATTTTATTTTTTTTTAAATTTTTTAATTTTTTATTAGCATTTTCCATGATTATAAAAAAAATCCCATGGTAATTCCCACCCTTCCCACCCCCCACACTTTCCCCTTTGAAATTCCATTCTCCATCATATTACCTCCCCATTACAATCATTGTACTTACATATATACAATATCAACCTATTAAGTACCCTCTTCCCTTCCTTTCTCTTCCCTTTATGTCTCCTTTTTAATTTACTGGCCTCTGCTACTAAGTATTTTCATTCTCACGCAGAAGCCCAATCATCTGTAGCTAGTATCCACATATGAGAGAGAACATGTGGCACTTGGCTTTCTGGGCCTGGGTTACCTCACTTAGTATAATCCTGAAGGCCATTTTATACAATATTTTTGGTGCTCCTATGGTTTGATTGTGACCCATTACTTACTCCAAGTTTTAGATCTTGGAACATTTTGAATTTCAGATTCTCTGGTTAAGGATGTCTGCTTTGTGTATGTTCCACAAACACTTGTTGAATGAGTAAAAGAGGCGGGTAATATGAGGCAGAAAATTGGGAGGCAAAGAAATGTTTCTGAATAGTGAATTTGGCCTAGAATTTCCTGAACTGTTGCTACCACTTTTGATAAGTTATCATCATGACACCTTCCTCATCTGTAAAAGAGGAACAATATATCTGCTCTGCAGGATCAGTGTGATGATTACATACACATATACATATACATTACATATACATATACACATGCACATATTTAGGAGCAGCTCACTAAGCATTGGTCATGATGATTGCTAGTGATGTGTTTATTCTGTGTGTCCAATCCTTCTGCTGTTTATTTTGGTTGGCTGGTTTCAAGTTTTGTTGGATTTCTTTGTTTGTTTGTTTTTGGTTTAGGTACAGACAAGGATATCCTAAGAAAAGTAAGCTTATATTGTTTGGAATTTGATATCTTTAAACTCAGCAGTATGCTGTATTTCTATCAATTCCTCTTTTCTCAATTGACAAGATGACCTGAAGCAAATAACCAGTCACATGTAGATTGGACAAGTTCAGTACAGCACACAGAATGCTCTGACAAAATTAGCTTGCAAGTCAATTGCACATTGGGTTTTCCAGGCAGAGTATAGGTTTCCTATGTCAAGAGCATAATAAAGCCAGGTGTGGTAGCACATGCCCTTCATCTGAGCATTTGGGAGGCAGAGGTAGGAGGATCACTGTGAGTTTGAGGCCAGCCTGGAACTAAAGAGTGAGTTCCAGGTCAGGCTGAGCTATAGAGTGAGACAGTATCTTGAAAAAACAACAAAGATATATATAGAGAGATATTTAAAATATTTTAGGGCTGGAGAGATTGCTGAATGGTTAAGGTGCTAGCCTGTGAAGCCTAAGGACCTAGGTTCAATTCTCCAGGTCTCACGTAAGCCAGATACACAAGAGGCACAGTGGCTAGAGGCCCTGGTACACCCATCTTCTCTCTCTTTCTCACTTTGTCCCTCTCTGTCTCAAATAAAAATAAATTTAAAAAAATTAAATATTTTATTTATTTATTTGACAGAAGGAGAGAACTGGCACACCAGGGCCTCTAGCCATTGCAAACGAACCTCAGATGCATGCCTCACCTTATGTATCTGGCTTTACGTGAGTGCTAGGGAATTGAACCAGGGTCCTTTGACTTTGTCGGCAAGTACCTTAACTACTAAGCCATCTCTCCAGCCCAAGTGCAGGGGTTACTGAGTTAATAGAGGCCTCTGAGCAGCAAAGAGGAAAAGGAGTCACAGGAACACAAAACGTATTACTCAAAGTCCTGTTGAAAGCTTCACCAAGAATATTATAAGGAAATGGTGAGTCATTATTTTCACAAATAATTCTGCTCCCTTCTGGTTTTTATACATGTGTAAACTGATACATAAAAAACAGAATCAGGGGCTGGAGAGAAGGCTTAGCCATTAAGGTGTTTGCCTGCAAAGCCAAAGGATCTCGGTTCAATTCTCCAGGTCCCACATAAGCCAGATGCACAAGGGGGCACATGCATCTGGAGTTCATTTGCAATGGCTGGAGGCCCTGGTGCACCCATTTTCTCTCTCTCTCTCCCTCTTTCTCTCTCTCAAATAAATAAATAAATTATTTTAAAAAACTGAATCATTCTAAAATTCATGAGCTTGCTTCTATTTTTAACCTTAAACATCCCAAAGCTAATTAGTTGTCATAGTTTTCATAAGTTCTAATGAAAGCACTTCATACATGTGTTGGGTCCTCACAGCACAGTCAAGATTCATCAAATATTTTATGTGATTGCATTTATAATCAAGGCAAATGCCTTCATTAAATAATTAGCCTTGAGAAGAGAAGTGAACACAACAGTCCAATTAGTGACCTTGTTAACTGTGCCTTCCCACAATGGAACCAATGACCATTCCATATGCACTTAGAAATTATAGTTACTTTGATTATAAGGATTACACAGGGCTCTCTGCAATTCACAATGGCCAAAACAAAAACATTAAGGTGAAGTAATGAATTTGAACACATGGAACAAAAGTTAGCCCTGGAGCCAAGAAATCTGGGTTTTAGTTTAAGCCGCACTCATTAGCTGTGTGACCTAGGACAAATTCCTTTCCTGGTGTCTCAATTATCAATTAGGAGAGCTGCATCAAATGACTTCTGATGTCCTTTCCAGGGCTAGAATTTTGCAAGCTTGTGTTGAGGAGTTCCTTCCTTTCAATTCTTATTTTTTAAGCCACTTGCTTCGTAACACTGGGCCTGTCAAATAGTACAGCTGCCAGCAGCTTACAAGGCAGTTCTGTCAGTGCCCGAGAGAGGCTTCTGCCTCATCTAGCTTTGTTTACAGTGGCAGCATTTAGGCTTCTCCTGTGTGCTTTCGGCAGGAAGCAGCCAGGCAGCAAACTCGCTCTAGCATAAAACAAATGCAGCTGCAGGGCGTCTTCAAGCCGCTCAATTTGCGAGCACAATTTAGAGGTGCAGTGTGGAGTCCTCTGTCACAAAATGAATCCAGGTTTTCTCAGTGCTGGCTTTGGGGTGTCAGGGCAGGGTGGGGGAGGGAGAAGACGTTTAATGCCCTGCTGTCCGAGCGTCCATCATCCTGACCCCATGCAGGGCTTCAGCTCCGATCTCCCTACAACCCAGCCAGCCTGGAGAGAACTGCCGGCGGAGAAGGGGTGAGGGCAAGGCCGGCCTACTGGGCAAGTGGACTGGGTGGTTTGCGTGGAAGGTGCGATCCCAGAAGCTGTGGGTCCCAGTTGGAGTGAGGGTGTGGAAGCGATGGGCAGGGAGGACATCAGACAGCGAGGAACATTCCAGGCAGGGCAGAGGAACCTGGGTCATTTGGACAGGATCAGGTTGTTCTCAGTGGACCTGTCTTTAGTGGGGGAAAAAAGCAAAGCTGGGCGTGGTGGCACACATCTTTAATCCCAGCACTTGGGAGGCAGAGGTAGGAGGATTGCTGTGAGTTCGAGGCCACCCTGAGACGACATAGTGAAGTCCAGGTCAGCCTGAACTAGAGCGAGCCCCTACCTCGAAAAACCAAAAAAAAAAAAAAAAAAAAAAAAAGCAAGAGTCAGGGAAGGAGATAATGGCGAGTAGTCAGGTCCCCACCTAGAAGGACTGTGTCTTACTGCTCAGACCCCCTGTATGACAGAAAGACTTATTCTAGCCCCGCTACTTCCCAGGAGCTGTCCTTGGCGGCAGAGAGCTGCCTCACTCCACGCCGCATCCAGCGGCAGCCTGCACCCAGTGACTGATCCAGGTGGAGGGTTGCAAGGAATCCTCCCAGAACATCTCCTACATGCCTACCTGCACCTCAGGGCCTGCTTCCCAAGGTGCCCGACTTGTGGCACTTCGGTAGCCATGGTGAGATGGCAAAGGTTTGAAACTCGATGTTAACCCTGGCCAGATGCTCCACCATACGCGACCACTCCCGTGCAGTGTGTGGAGAGCACAATGACGTGGACAAGCCCAGGGGAGCAGGAGAACCATCCCTGAGACACAAGTGTGGCCTGCAATGAAATCGCAGAGTAAATGAGAGTGGCCAAACCACACAGGTGAGCCAGTCAACGCAAAGCACTCAGCAAGGAGGAAGGGGGCAGAAATGGGGTGCTGTGTCTCCCTGTCACCACTCCCTTACTCCTCTTCCAACACACCTCCCCGTGGATGCTATGGCCAGGAGGACCAGGAGCTCACAGACATAAAGCACCCAAGGCCCAAGACACACATGCGCGCGCACACACACACACACACGTGCTCACTTGAGGGATTCAGGACAAGTGTGCTTGGGCCACAGTTATAGCTTTCCCAATAGCTACAAGTTTTATCTGTAGTTCTTTGCCACAGCACACTTAAGACCAAAAAGCAATCGTATTCATACTGGCTGTCACTCCTGGATGGCTTATTTGGGGGTGACATAACTGTCAGCTTACCTCTTTCTATCTGTGAGTAACTCTCAGCTTTGATGCGTCATATTTGATGTCTATTCTGCTTAATCCTAGCACACCACATAGGTTAAGACTTGCTGTCTATAGGCAGCACATCTAATGAATTCTCCCTCTGTTTTACCTGTTACTTGTTTAATCATTATTTATACTTAACACATCTTGTGACCTTTGCATCTATCTCATAGTTATTTAGCACCAACACTTGATGCTTCTAATGAGAATATTTGTCCTGTTTGATTTGTCTAAATATTCTCAAATATTAAATACTCATATTCTCAAATACTTCAGCAAATGTGCATTGCAAATAAGGACCACTGTGGAAGTCTTTTCAAAACATGGAGACTATAACACTTCACACACACCCACACCCCCATCCTCCCCCACCCCCACCCTCACACACATGACAAGAATTGAGGCTATAGATGCTGTGGTTCTAAATCAGAGGCATGGCTATTAAGAAGCTTCTACACACTATGCAGAAATGTACGGTGTTCAGAAATGGTGACTAATTAAATGTAACAGGTGAATATTATGAACATTGTTTATTGGTTGACCAAAGAGCTTTTCCATCCCTTTCTCTTACCTCTTTCCAGTGTAGAAGATAGAAAACCTACTTATTTGCAGTTTCTTTTGTGGTCAGCAATGGGCCATAGGTCTTGGTTCTAGCCGGTGAGATGCATGTAGAAGTCTGTTAGAGAGATTCAATGATTTTCTTAACAATAAACATGATAGCCGCAGCTGGAGCCATCCCTCCAGTCTGCTTCCTACCTTAAATAAGAAAGTGATGCTTGGAACTGAGACAACCATTGTGTTGCAGAGAATGACGTGAGAAGCCACCACCGAGGACAGAAGAATGGAAAGGAGGGAAGAGCCTGGGACTCATGATATCTTTGAGCTGCTGCTTCAGCGTTAGACTGCCAACCTCTGGACCTATTGTTATCGCAGGAAAAAGGATCCCTATTGTTAAGCTGCCATGAGCTGCATTTTCTGCTACTTAGAGTCAAAGACACACTTAATTTTTTTTAATTTAATTAATTTATTTATTATAGAAAGGGAGAGAGAGAGAGAAAAGGAGAATGGGCACACCAGGGCCTTCATCCACTGCAAACAAACTCTAGACACATGCACCACCATGTGCATCTGGCTTACATGGGTCCTGGAAATCGAACCTGGATCCTCAGGCTTCACAGGCATGCGCCTTAACCACTAAGCCATCTCTCCAGCCCCTAATAATAATTTCTTTCTTTTTTATTTTTTGTTTTGTTTTTCGAGGTAGGGTTTCACTCTAGCTCAGGCTGACCTGGAATTCACTCTGTAGCCTCAGGGTGGCCTTGAATTCAAGGCGATCCTCCTACCTCTGCCTCCTAAGTGCTAGGATTAAAGGCTTGTGCCCGGCTCCCCCACTTAAAATCTTAATCAAGTGGCCAAATCCCATTGGAAAAGGCACTGAGAAGTCATCTTTACTTCAGGTTACCATGTGCCAATAGCAAATTAGAAATTCCCATCAACACAAAGAGATAGTTAGTATATTCAATAGGAAGACCCAAGCTGACATAAGGCAAGTTTCCTGTCTTCTCTGGTTCTCAAGAATCCCACACTTGCAAACTAATTCAGAATCTCAGAGATGGAGGTTTCTGGGATCAATATTTTGAACAGCTCCCCAGATTTCTAGTGAGAAATCTGGCTTGAGAAGGCCTGCTTTACATGAATACACATTTGGAGACACGAAGGTGGAGGCCCTTCCCTCTTCTGAGTCTGAATACCACCAAGCTTTGTCATCTGGATCACTGGGCAGAGACAGCAGGGTATGAGGAATGTACAGAGCCTTTCCCTTGCCAGGCGTGGTGGCGCACACCTTTAATCCTAGCACTTGGGAGGCAGAAGTAGGAGGATAACTGAGTTTGAGGCTAGCTTGGGACTGCAGAATGAGTTCCAGGTCGGCCTGGGCTACAGTAAGACTCTACCTCAAACAACAAACGAACAAAAAAAACCTCTCCCTCTATTAGCTCCACTCAATCTTGAATGCAAATCACAGACTGCTTTCTAGAACAAGTACTCGGAGTGGCATTGCCATTCTATTACATTTTCCTGCCAACAGCTATAGGTGGCACCAAATTTCCCATCTACATAATGAAGAGGAATAACCCCAGCACCACTCTTCTGGCTGCTAGTTATTTATTATTTATTTATTCATTCGGCCACTCAATAGTCTTGCTATGTAATTCATTCTAGCCTTACACTCACAATCCTCTTGCCTCAGTCTCCTAAGTGCTAAGATTACAGGCATACACCACATCTGACGTGTCTGCAACATTTTTCTAACAGAATCCCTTTTATTGCATGTGTGTGTCATGTGCATATGTGTGTGTGTTCATGTGTATATAGGCACGCATATGTGTACAGATGCATGTGTGTGCACATACATGCATGTGTAGGCCAAAGGTCAATGTTAACTGTTTGCCTCAGTCACTCTAATTTCGTGATGTGATCTCTCAGAAAGCCTAGAACACACTGATTTAGCTAGACAGGCCAGCTAGCAAGCTCTGGGAGTCTGCCTATTTCACCTTCCCAAGCACTGTGATTATAGGCATATGCTAAATGCATGGTATTTTATGTGAGTACTGGGGATCTGAACTCAGGTCCTCAGACACCCACCCACTGAGCCATCCCTCTAGCTTCAGAATCACTTTGAAAAAATTATTTGCAGGCTGCAGAGACATGTCAGTGGTTAAGGCACTTGCCTGTAAAGCCTAACGACCAGGGTGCAATTCCCCAGTATCTACATAAAGCCAAGTGCATAAAGTGGTGCGTGCATCTGGAGTTTGTTTGCAGTGGCTGGAAGCTCTGGCATGCCCATTTTCTCTGTCTCTCTCTGTCTGTCTCTCTCTGCTTGCAAAACAAATAAACAAAAATATTTTTAAAAAATCATTTGCATGTATGTATTATGTGGGTGGGTTTGTATATACACCAGATGCTTATATCACTTTTTGCATTTGGCTTTACAAAGGGATCTGGGAGCTGAACCTGGGTCACAGGATTTACAAACCAGTACCCTTTAACTGCTATCTAAAATCCCCTTCTTAATATATATATTTGAGACAGAGAGCAAGAAAGACAGAGAGGCAGGCAGAGAGAGAGGAAGTGGGCATACCAGGGCCTTCAGCCACTGCAAATGAACTCCAGACACGTACACCACCTTGTGCATATGGCTTATGTGGGTACTAGGGAATCCAATCTAGGTCCTCAGGGTTCACAGGTAAGCACCTTAATGGCTAAGCCATTTCTCCAGCCCTAAAATCCCTTTTTTTTTTTTTTTTTTCAGTTTTTTGAGGTAGGGTCTTGCTCTAGCCCAGGCTGACCTGGAATTCACTATGTAGTCTCAGGGTGGCCTCAAACTCATAGTGATCCTCCTACCTCTGCCTCCTGAGTGCTAGGATTAAAGGCGTGCGTCACCACACCCAGTTCTAAAATCCCTTTTTTAAAATTGATTGATTTTTTTTTTCCAAACTGGAAAACATTTTGTTTCAAGTAGCTCACTTCAGCTTTACTTTGACATAATCGCATTATATTAAGCATGCAAAAATGTAAAATTCTATATTTTCTGTGCTGGCTATTTATTTTGGTGTGGGGAGTTGGGATGTTGAAATGGGGTGGTACTCTGTATCCTAGGCTGCACTGGAGCTCACTGTGTAACCCAGACTAGCCTCAAAGTCATGACAATCCTCCTCTCTCAGCCTCCCTAGTGCTGGGATTTACAGGCCTGAGCCATTGGGCCTGGCCTGACTGATTGCTACAACCATTCCCCATTCTAATCAACGTCAAAACTGGAAACCAGTCAATTCCAGGTAAACATGGTCCATTGCAGGTTTTCTTTCCTCTCCCTTAGCCCTGAGGAGGTAAGAGGAAGCTAGTCAGAGCATCTGAACGCAGGAGGGACTCATCTGGTCCTTGCTTGTCATCTGCTCTCGCTGGCATCATGTGCCACGTCCTTGTTCCCAGGAGTCCCCAATGTCAGCATCTATCCCTACTGGCAACCACAGAGACAACTGAGTTCCCGTCTGGCCTCCGACGACAGGACAATGCCAGCATCTGCTCTCCGCTACGTCTTCCCTGCGTGAGGCAGCTCCCCCTCTGTCCGAGCTCTCTGAGATCTCTGTACCCAACCCAGGCAGGCAAGCGTGGGCGCAGCCCTGGCCGCTGTGCTGCGGAGACCTCGGGAAATGGTCTCTGGCCTGCTCTGCCTACACGGCCACAATAGGGTTTCTTCTTCACTCCCACAATGACAAAAGGCCAGAGAATCCCTGACTTTCATCAATTCTGGAGACCCTCTGGGGACAAAAGGAGATCTTCTGGGCCTTTAAGTTTTGTCTATGGCCAACACTCCATCCACATCAGCCCAGAAAGGAGCTGTTCCAGGGCTGCCCTTTAGAGAGCGGCAGGAAAGCATCCTCTAGGTCCCTAAGTCCTAGCCTTCAGCATCTGTAGTCAGAGAAGCTGGAGAAAAATGCTGGCTTTATGAAGAGGAACAGAAATCACTGATTCTTTA
Organism: Jaculus jaculus; assembly: GCF_020740685.1. NCBI lineage: Eukaryota > Metazoa > Chordata > Mammalia > Rodentia > Dipodidae > Jaculus > Jaculus jaculus. The sequence continues at coordinate 49,165,031 of NC_059114.1, read as the reverse complement.
TTATGCATGCATAAAGCACTTAATTTAAATTACATTCTTTATTAACACATCAAGTCTATTAAAACACATTAGCACAGACAGGTATTCTTGGGACTGAGGTAAGAGTAAGTTCAAGGCCAGCCTAGGCTACCAAGTGAGTTTCAAGGTAACCTTGGCTAGAGTGAGACCCAGCCTAAAAAGAACAAAAACAAAACCGGAGGATGTCATTTTTACTTATGTTTATGAAGTGAAGCATTTATAAAGACAGGCATGGTGACCCACGCTTGTAACCCCAGCACTCAGGAGGATGGCAGCAAGTTCAAGTCCACCCTGAGCTACATAGTTGATTCTAGGTCAGCCTGAGCTATCAGTGAGACCTTGTCTCAAAAAAATTTGTAAAATTTTTTAAATTATAAAAATGTAGCATTTAGAGACAGATATTATGTTGTTAGTAGATGTATACTTTTAGTAACCTTTTTGGAGGCATTTGGTAAATTTGTCAAAATTATAACTTTATTACAATAAACTAACTGAATTATCTTATGAACAAGAGGAAGCATTATAACAGTGTCTGTGACAACAAGAACATTAAAAACTATATTATGTGATCTTAAAAAGAGGACAGGTCACATAAATTACAAATTGTAGTATGTCACTATCATGAAAGTCATGATAACTTTTTTAAATTGATGCATTCTAATATGGAAAATCAACAAAGTGATAATATCAACTGAAAAAATATAATGCATAAGACCAAGGAACAAGAATATGATCGTTTTCATGCAAATAACCAGTATATTATGTAGTTCTTGGTGCTCATGTATTTGCAGAGAACATTTCCTGGAAATGGAGAACTCATTTCCCTACATTCCAATTTTCTAACCAAGTCATGTTTAACATTTTTAAATTATTTTTTAATGTCAGCCACAATTGTGTATGGATTTATAAATAAATCTTTTTTATAGAATTTTTGTTTTAAGGAAGTCAGTATTCAACAAGCAAAGAGGATTTCCAAGGTTAACCACTCATTTGAACACTGGTTATTAAAGAATGTGATTAAAAAAATCTTTGTAGGTCTTGGGACTGGAGAGACAGCTTAGCCATCAAGACACTTGCCTACAAAGCCAAAGGACTCAAATTCGATGTCTCAGGACCCACGTAAGCCAGATGCACAAAGTGGTGCATATGTCTGGAGTTTGTTTGCAACAGCTGGATGCCCTCAAACACACATTCTCTCTCTCTCTCAAATAAATAAAAATAAAATAATTTTAAAAATTAATAGATCTATGCTATGCAACATGGTAGTAACAAGCCAGATAAGCAATGTCATGTGTGTGTGTGTGTGTGTGTGTACATATATACACACATATGTTACCAAATTGCTAAGAAAGGGTTACAGAGGCTGCAGGGCTCAGAGGGGACAGTGAAGGCAGAAAGCTGATACAGACACAGTGGAAAGTCTCTACAAAGGACCAGATAAGTGGTATGAAGCACAGGTACAAGCCATTCATGGACAGAGTTGTCATATGCTGTACGTCATATGTTGTATGTATGCATGTTGGTATGTATGTAATGTCATATGCAGGTGGCAGGCCATTTAAAGTGCCAGTTTGAAATGGACCCATCTGTCACAGGAAGGAGAAACTCTGCTTAAGTTGGAGCCTGGGGACAGAGGTGGAGGTCCCTCACTGCGTCAATGCTCCCAAAAGGCACTTGGTGAGTGGCTGAGTGATGAGTCAGTGGGCATGCTGTGTCTCAGTCTCGAGGGGCTCCTTCTTTGATAGACCCATGGAGGAAGTTGCCTTTGGTGTAATTGATAAGTTTGTGCCTCTGACATTTGTGCCTCTGGCATTTCTGATATGATTTTATTAATTCATATATGCAATTATTTATTGTCACATGTGAATGATTTGTTTGTGCTACTTAGATAAAAATACTTTAAGGGGACTTCTGGTTAAGATGGCGGCGTAGGTACCACGCCAAAGCAGCCTGGGGGGAAAAAAGACCGAAACATCAGCAAAATACACACTTTTACTAAAAAGTGAGGTGTATAGGAAACTGAAGTGGCAGCGGAGAAGTAGGAGAGATCCAGAGCATCCAGAGCCCGCACAGGCCGGCAAAAGCGGCCCCGGCAGTCGGCGGGGCGCACCAGAAAGCCGCCAGACTCGGCTCCAGCTGCAGGAGAAGCCAGGTGCAGGATTTTCCCCTCACACCGCGCTCTCCGCAACTCGGGAAACGTGAGGGGAGAGCGGCAGCGAGCAGCGGAGGAGCAGACCACGAGGTAGAGGAACACGTGGAGCAGCGAGAGATCCAGAGCAGCCGCGGCTCCTTCCCCTCCCCCACCACCTGAGCCCAGCTCCAGCGAACAGAGCAGCGGCCCGGGACCTGGCCACGCCAACTTGAGCTGACAGCAGGACCCAAGCAGGAGCTAAGTTCGGCAGCAACATCGGCAGCTCTGGAACCGGTGCCAGCAGCCCCAGCAGCAGCGGACGCAGGACCGGCAACAACAGCTGACCCAGAAGCAGCAACAGTTCCAGCAGCGGGGGTGCTGATCTGCAGGGCCAAGGTTGCCAGGCTTGGTTTGCCCCGCAGGAAAAGCCAGTGCCCAGCTCCAGAAATCAGAACAGCAGCCCAATGACCCAGGCAGCAACTTGACTGAGTCCAAACTCATCCAAGGTAACTGGGTTTGCACCAGGGAAGGGTCTCACTTGGTCACAAGCTGACTGGGATCCCTCAACAGACCACAAATCTTAACCTCTGTGTTGATAGAGGATCTGGTTGTTATAATAACTACTCTGGCATACATACTTGGGGCTGTTTTTGACTGAATGGGTACAGTGTTTAGTTAACTTTTAGAATCTACCAGTGTTTTATTCCACTCAGCCTACGTGAATACTCCCATAGCAGAGAAACTCAACCCCTAGGAGCACCTTTGTAGATACTCTCAGAGTCTTAAGAGTCACATCTAACACCTTAAGCTCCTACCCTGAAAATATATTACATCAAATCAATTGATACAGCTAAGAATACCCAGCTAGCTAGAAAATCCAAGCATTAACTTAATCCAAGATGCAAAAATATATGCATTATAACACAAGAAACACTAAAAAACAAGACGATATAATCCACCTAAAAATATTAATGCATCAGAAATGACCTCCAGTGAGAATGAGTCAGAGGAATGCCTGAAAAAGATTTCAAAAGAATGATTGTAAATATGTTCAAAGAAGTCAGAGAACAAATCAAAGGAGTCAAAGAGGAACTTAAAGAGGAAATCAAAGGAATAAAAGAAGATGCAGGACACCAATTTCATGAAATAAAGAAGGCAATACAAGACATAAATAAGGAAATAGAAATAATAAAGAAAAACCAGTCAGAATTACTAGCAATGAAGAACACAGTTAATGAAATAAAAAACTCTGTAGAAAATCTCACCAGTAGAATGGATGAAGGAGAGGATAGAATATCTAAGCTAGAAGACCAGGTGGCAGATCTAATACAGGCCAAAAAAGAGAAGACAAACTTATAAAAAAGTATGAGTGGGATTTCAAGATATTCAGGACACTATGAAAAAATCAAATATTAGAATTCAGGGCATAGTAGAAGGAGAAGAATTTCACTCAAAAGGGATAGTAGGTGTCTTCAACAAAATCATAGAAGAAAAATTTCCCCAAATTGGGAAAGAGGTGCCAATACAGATACAGGAAGCCTTTAGAACCCCAGCCAGACAAAACCTGGAAAGAACCTGTCCTTGCCATATTATAATCAAACTTCCAAACACACAAACCAAAGAAAAAATATTGAAAGCAGTTAGAGAGAAAAATCAAGTTACCTACAAAAGCAAGCCCATCAGGATTACAGCAGATTATTCAACACAAACTTTTAAAGCCAAAAGGGCTTGGGGTAATATATTCCAAGTTCTGAAAGATAACAACTGTCAACCAAGGTTACTTTATCCTGCAAAGTTACCCATTCAAATAGATGGAGAAATAAGGACATTCCATGACAAAAGCAGGTTAAAGGAGTATTTGAAGATAAAACCAGCTCTACAGAAAATACTTGATAGAATCCTCCATGCTGAAGAAAAGGAAAAGCACACATATAAGGAACCTAGAAAAAACAAGCAATACTCAAATACTAGTTAACAGAAGAGAGCACAGGTAGAACCAGAACCACAAAAAAAAAAAAAAAAAAGGCAAACATAAATACACACCTTTCAATAATATCTCTTAATATCAACGGCCTCAATGCCCCAACGAAAAGACATAGATTCACAGACTGGGTTAAAAAGCAGGATCCTACAATTTGTTGTCTCCAAGAAACTCACCTTTCTACAAAGGATAGACATTACCTTAGGGTGAAAGGTTGGAAGACGGTGTTTCAAGCAAATGGGCCTAGAAAACAAGCAGGGGTTGCTATCCTAATATTGGACAGGGTAGACTTTAGTCCGACGTTAGTCAAGAAAGATAAGGAAGGTCACTTTATATTGATTAAGGGCACACTCCAACAGGAGGACATTACAATCCTAAACATATATGCACCTAACATGGGGGCTCCCAAATTCGTCAAACAAACACTATTAGAACTAAGGTCACAGATAACACCAAACACAGTGGTGGTGGGTGACTTTAACACCCCACTCTCATCAATTGACAGGTCATCCTGGGAAAAAATAAACAGAGAGGCATCTGGACTAAATGAGGTCATAGAAGGAATGGACTTAACAGATATATACAGGACATTTCATCCAAAGGCTGCAGAATATACATTCTTTTCAGCAGCACATGGAACATTCTCTAAAATAGACCATATATTAGGACACAAAGCAAATCTTAACAAATTCAGGAAAATTGAAATAATTCCTTGCATTCTATCTGACCACAATGGAATTAAAACTACAAATCAGTAGCAAGAAAGGCTATAGAGCATACACAAAATCATGGAAACTAAACAATACACTACTAAATGATGAATGGGTCAATGAAGAAATCAAAAAGGAAATCAAAAACTTTATAGAGTCAAATGATAATGAGAACACAACATACCAAAATCTCTGGGACACAATGAAGGCAGTTCTAAGAGGTAAATTTATAGCCTTAAGTGCCTATATTAAGAAATGAGAAAGGTCGCAAGTAAACAACCTAATGCTTCGCCTTAAAGCCTTGGAAAAAGAAGAACAAGGCAAACCAAAAATCAGTAGATGGGAAGAAATAATAAAGATTAGGGCAGAAATTAATGAACTAGAAACAAAAAGAACAATCCAAAGAATTAATGAAACAAAGAGTTGGTTCTTTGAAAGGATAAACAAGATTGATAAACCCTTAGCAAATCTGACCAAAAGAAAGAGAGAAGAGACACAAATTAATAAAATCAGAGATGAACAAGGTAACATCACAACAGATTCCAGAGAAATCCAAAAAATCATAGGGACATACTATAAAAGCATATACTCCACAAAGTATGAAATTCGGAAGGAAATGGATGATTTCCTTGATCTATATGACCTACCTAAATTAAATCAAAATGAGATTAATCACTTAAATAGACCTATAACAAACATGGAGATCTGAACAGTTATCAATAATCTCCCAACTAAAAAAAGTCCAGGCCCGGATGGATTCACTGCTGAATTTTACCAGACGTTTAAGGAAGAGCTAACACCATTGCTTCTTAAGCTTTTCCAGGAAATAGAAAAAGAAGGAATTCTACCAAACTCCTTCTATGAGGCCAGCATCACCCTGATACCAAAACCAGGCAAAGATAGAACAAAAAAAGAAAATTACAGACCAATCTCCCTCATGAACATAGATGCAAAAATTCTCAACAAAATATTGGCAAACAGAATACAAGAGTATATCAAAAAGATCATTCACCCTGACCAAGTAGGCTTTATCCCAGAGATGCAGGGATGGTTCAACATACGCAAATCTATAAATGTAATACATTACATAAATGGGTTGAAGGACAAAAATCACATGATCATCTCATTAGACGCAGAGAAAGCATTTGACAAAATCCAACATCCCTTCATGATAAAAGTCCTACAGAGACTGGGAATAGAAGGAACATATCTCAATATAATAAAGGCTATTTATGACAAGCCTACAGCCAACATATTACGAAATGGGGAAAAACTGGAAGCTTTCCCACTAAAATCAGGAACAAGACAAGGGTGTCCACTGTCCCCACTTCTATTTAATATAGTTTTGGAAGTCTTAGCCATAGCAATAAGGCAAGAGACACACATAAAAGGGATACAAATTGGAAAGGAAGAGATCAAGTTATCATTATTTGCAGATGACATGATTGTATACATAAAGGACCCTAAAGACTCTACTAGCAAACTGTTAGAGCTGATCAAAACCTATAGCAATGTAGCAGGATACAAAATAAATACACAGAAATCAGTAGCCTTTTTATATGCTAACAACAAAGACACAGAGAATGAAATCAGAGAATCACTCCCATTCACAATTGCATCAAAAAAAATAAAGTACCTTGGAATAAACCTAACCAAGGAAGTAAAGAATCTCTACAATGAAAACTTTAAAACACTCAAGCGAGAAATTGCAGACGACACTAGAAAGTGGAGAAACATCTCTTGTTCCTGGATTGGAAGAATCAATATTGTGAAAATGGCAATCTTACCTAAAGCAATCTACACATTTAATGCAATCCCTATCAAAATTCCAAAGGCTTTCTTCATGGAAATAGAAAAAACAATCCAAAAATTCATTTGGAATCACAAAAAGCCTCGAATATCTAAAATAATACTGAGCAACAAAAATGAGGCTGGTGGTATCACCATACCTGATTTTAACCTATACTACAGAGCCATAGTAACAAAAACAGCATGGTACTGGCACAAAAACAGACATGTAGATCAGTGGAACAGAATAGAGGACCCAGATGTAAGCCCAAGTAGCTATAGCCACCTGATATTCGATAAAAATGCCAAAAATACTCATTGGAGAAGAGACAGCCTCTTCAGCAAATGGTGTTTTGAAAACTGGATATATATCTGCAGATGGATGAAAAGAGATTCTTCTCTCTCACCATGCACAAGAATTAAGTCCAAATGGATTAAAGACCTTAACATCAGACCTGAAACTCTGAAACTGCTAGAGGAAAAAGTAGGGGAAACCCTTTAATATATTGGTCTTGGCAAAGACTTTCTGAATACAACCCCAATTGCTCAGGCAATAAAACCACAGATTAATCACTGGGACCTCATGAAATTACAAAGATTTTGCACTGCAAAGGACACAGTGAAAAAAGCAAAGAGGCAACCTACAGAATGGGAAAAAAATCTTTGCCAGCTATATATCTGATAGAGGATTAATATCTAGGATATACAAAGAACTCAAAAAGTTAACTAATAAGGGATCAAAGAAGCCAATCAAAAAATGGGCTATGGGGGCTGGAGAGATGGCTTAGCAGTTAAGCGCTTGCCTGTGAAGCCTAAGGAACCCGGTTCAAGGCTCAAGTCCCCAGGACCCACGTTAGCCAGATGCACAAGGAGGCACATGCATCTGGAGTTCGTTTGCAGTGGCTGGAGGCCCTGGCGTGCCTATTCTCTCTCTCTCTCTCTCCATCTTTCTCTGTCACTTTCAAATAAATAAATACACATAAAACAAAAAAAATTTTAAAAAAATGGGCTATGGAGCTAAATAGAGAGTTCTCAAAGGAAGAAATACGAATGGCATATAAGCATCTAAAAAAATGTTCTACGTCACTAGTCATCAGGGAAATGCAGATTAAAACTACATTGAGATTCCATCTCACTCCTGTCAGATTGGCCACCATCATGAAAACAAATGATCATAAATGTTGGCGGGGATGTGGAAAAAAAGGAACCCTTCTGCACTGCTGGTGGGAATGCAATCTGGTCCAGCCATTGTGGAAAACAGTGTGGAGGTTCCTAAAACAGCTAGAGATTGATCTACCATATGACCCAGCTATAGCACTCCTAGGCATATATCCAAAGGACTCATCTCATTTCCTTAGAAGTACGTGCTCAACCATGTTCATTGCTGCTCAATTTATAATAGCTGGGAAATGGAACCAGCCTAGATGTCCCTCAACAGATGAGTGGATAATGAAGATGTGGCACATTTATACAATGGAGTTCTACTCAGCGGTAAAGACAAATGAAGTTATGAAATTTGCAGAAAAATGGATGAATCTGGAATGGATTATACTAAGTGAGGTAACTCAGGCCCAGAAAGCCAAGCGCCACATGTTCTCTCTGATATGTGGATCCTAGCTACAGATGACTGGGCTTCTGCATGAGAATGAAAATACTTAGTAGCAGAGGCCAGTAAGGTAAAAAGGAGACATAAAGGGTAGAGAAAGGAAGGGAGGAGGATACTTAATAGGTTGATATTGTATATATGTAATTACAATGATTGTAATGGGGAGGTAATATGATGAAGCATGGAATTTCAAATGGGAAAGTGTGGGGGTGGGAAGGGAGGGAATTTCCATGGGATATATTTTATAATCATGGAAAATGTTAATAAAAATTAAAAAAAAATACTTTAAGGTCTGGGGAGACAGCTCAGTTGGAAAAGTGCTTACCGCAAAAGCATGAGGATCTGAGTTTGATTCTCAGCAGAGGGTGAAATGCCAGGCACCTGTAACTCTAGGGCTGGAGAGGCAGAAATAGGTGGATCTTTCGCTTGCTCACCAGGTAGCCTAGCCTAATTGCTGAGTGTCAGGCTCATGAGGGACCCTGTCTTAAAAAAGGGGACACATGGCATTCCTGAGGATGACTATAGGTGCATAGTCTCATATATACCCTCGTGCATACCACACACGTACCAACATGCACACATATACTCCTCATGATTTCTAGTTTTTTCTTGCTTTGTGCGGTGTGTGTGTGTGTGTGTGTGTGTGTATGCATGCAAACCAGAGGACACCCTTGGGTGGCATTCCTCAAGTTTGCTGTTTTTTTGTTTGTTTGTTTGAGATAGTGTCTCATTGACCCACAGCGCACAGGTGAGGCTAGACTGGCTGGCCAGCAAGCTTTTGGGGTTTGCTTGTTCCTGCTTTCCCAGTCTTAGAATTACAGGCCTGTGCTGCCACATACAGCATTTTATATGGGCATGGGAGATCAAACTCAGGTCCTCACTTGGCAAACACTTTACCAGCTGAGCTATCACCCCAGCCCCCAGTGGAGAGATGGTTTGGGCTTAAGGCACTTGCCTGCAAAGCCTAATGACCCTGTTTCAGTTCCCTAGTACCCACATAGAGCCAGATGCACTAAGTGGCTCATGCATCTGCAGTTCATTTGCAATGGCTAGAGATCCTGGTGTGCCCATTCTCTCCTCTCTCCATCCATCTGCCTATCTCTCTGACTATCTGATTGCCAGTAAATAAAAATTAAAAGACAATTTACAGAAGTTTGTTTGGCTCGTGATTTCAGAGAGCAGCTCCATCCCCAGCACCATGATCACTAGGTGGCAGTTCTCCAGGGACCAGGCTCTTGACCTTGGGAGCCCATGTCTAGTGACCCAGTTCCTCTCACTTGGCCCCACCAATCTGAGGTTCCACAGCTTCCTGAAATATTGTCACCCACTGGGGAAGAGTCACTGAAAGCAAAAGCCTATGGGGGACAGATTCAAACCATAGCAGCCACACTATGCAACAAAGAAAATGTCACAAGTCGGGGTCACCTCCTCAGTCCTGTACCAGCACACCATAGAAGTCAGGGGAAGGAGGGGTCTGAGGTGAGAGTGTGCCACAGCATGAGATGCTAATAAAAGGCCAAACAAGACAAGAACAAAACAGTGTCACCCCTGGGAAATTGTCACCACAGAAGTCACTGGTGATTTAGCAAGAACAGTAATGGAGAAAAGAGACAGCAACAGATGGAGACACAAGTACTGGTGTAGTTTTTTGTTGCTGTTCCAACAAGTTTTGCTGTGGAGAGAAGGAGTAAAATGAGTAAGTTGCTGATTTGGGATCAATGGAAGGATATGTATGTGCTTTAAGGTAAGTAATATTAGAAACATTATATGGACTAAAGAAAAATGTGCTGGTAAGAGAAAAAGGGCAAGAGAGAATGTTGAAGGGAAGGATAAAGGCCACAGCATTGTCCTTGAGACCACTTCTTTCACATATATATATTTAAGAGAGAAAGGGGGGAGAGAGAATATGCAATCCAGGGCCTCCAGCCAATGCAAACAAACTCCAGATGCATGTGCCCCCTTGTGCATCTGGCCTATGTGGGTACCAGAGAGTAGAACCTGGATCATTTTGCTTCGCAAGCAAATGCCTTAACCTCTAAGCAGCCTCATCAGCCCCTTGAGACCATTTCTAAAACATACAGGAAGGAATGTGCAGTTGACAAGAAGGACATTAGAGAAAGAAGTTTATGAACCCTGAGCAGCACTTGTGATGAGAGTAAGAGTTGAAGGACATCTTCTCCGCTAGGGAAGTCTATGAATCTCAAGAACCATTTATGATGAGGGTAAGACTTGAAGGACAGCTCTCTGTTCTAGAAGTTTATGAAGCTCAAGCAGCATTTGTGATGAGGGTAAGGGTTGAAGGACATCTCCTCTGTCCAGAAGTTTATGAATGCTCAAGCAGCATTTGTGATGAGGGTAAGAGTTGAAGGACATCTCCTCTGTTCTAGAAGTTTATGAATGCTCAAGCAGCATTTGTGATGAGGGTAAGAGTTGAAGGACATCTCCTCTGTTCCAGAAGTTTATGAATGCTCAAGCAGCATTTGAGATGAGGGTAAGGGTTGAAGGACATCTCCGTTGGAGAAGTTTATGAATGCTCAATTAGCATTTGTGATGAGGGTAAGGGTTGAAGGACATCTCCTCTGTTTGAGAAGTTTACGAATGCTCAATTAGCATTTGTGATGAGGGTAAGGGTTGAAGGACATTTCCTCTGTCTAGAAGTTTATGAAGCTCAAACAGCATTTGTGATGAGGGTAAGGGTTGAAGGACGTCTCCTTTGTCTAGAAGTTTATGAAGCTCAAGCAGCATTTGTGATGAGGGTAATGGTTGAAGGACAGCTCCTCTGTTCCAGAAGTTTATGAATGCTCAAGCAGCATTTGTGATGAGCATAATATTTGCAGGACAGCTCTTCCATTAGAGAAGTTTATGAATGCTCCTGCAGCATTTGTAATGAGGGTAAGAGTTGAAGGACATCTCCTCCATTAGAGAAGTTTTTGAATGCTCAAGCAGCACTTGTGATGAGGTAAGAGTTGTGCTTAGATATTCAAAGCCTTGCTATCTCACTGCCCGTGAAATTTCATTGCCAACTTCTGGACATTGCTCTTAACACAGGGTGCACATATGTGCTTGTCTCGGAGACATGTAAGCACTTAGTAAAGAAATTTCTTAGAATCCTTAATATCTCAAAGGAAGCCAAAATAAGAATCGAAAAACTCATGTTTCCAGGCTGTGTTTGATAGCTCAGTGGCAAAAGCATTTGCTGTGCAAGGTTGACTACCTGAGTCTAGATTACAGAACCCACAAAATGCTTGATGCAGTAGCACCTATCTGTAATTCCTACAGCAAGGTGAGTCACAGAAACAAGAAAGTCCCCAGAAGCTCATGGGCCAGCTAGCCTGGCAAATGCAGTGGTGAACAGACCCAGCCTCAAACAAAGTGGAAGGCACGGAGTGATACCCAAGGTTGTCTTTTGACCTCCACCCACACATGTGCCCAACTCACACACATGAACACACACAGAATAAATAAGTAAATGAAAATTAGATGAAACTCAAGACTCTATCCATAAAGAGAAGTGGACCAACTAAACTGCTAAGTGTCTAGAGAAATGAGTTCCAAATGGAAGTTGGTGATCACAGGCTTCATTTGCAGGACACTGAGAAACTGAGCTGGAACCAAGCCTCCTACTTGATGGCTAAGTGCAGTAGTGCTGGAAAATGATATGCAGGCTTCTGGGGGATTAAAGTCATTGACAGTCTTAATCTGCAGGAGATCCTGTGAGCTATACAACCAGCCAGTTGTGCCCACTGGTTGCAATAGTGTTATGCAATATACTGTTATGGGGATAACTAATTGCTCTCTGAATTTGAGGCCTGCTTCACAGGAAGGCATTCATGCCTGGTGCTGAAGAACCTAGACAAAAGCCAATGGCTTGGAAGGTCATAGGACCTAGGAGGAAAGCTACTACTGCTGTTTGGCTAAATAGATATGTTGTTCCCATCTAAGTGCCCTCTAAATATTTATATTTATGCCAACAGATTAGAGTTGCTCTTGCTTTTGGTCAGAGAAACTTGTCTTTGCAGCTGGTGGTGACTACTGGGGAGACCCCAAACTCATCAATGTGCCTCGAACTGGGGTCCTTAGGCTTCACAGGCAAGCGCTTAACCGCTAAGCCATCTCTCCAGCCCAATAAAAAGTTTTTAAATCTAAAAAAAAAGAAGTTGGTGGTAATTGTATCTGAGAGTTTCACTGTCTGCCACTTCTAGATTATATTTGACTTCAAAAATGCTAAGGTTTGGGCTGGAGAGATGGCTTAGCGGTTAAGAGGTTGCCTGTGAAGCCTAAGGACCCCAGTTTGAGGCTCAACTCCCCAGGACCCACATTAGCCAGATGCACAAGGGGGCACATGCATCTGGAGTTTGTTTGCAGGAGCTGGAAGCCCTGGTGCCCCCATTCCCTCTCTCTCTCTCTCTGCCTCTTTCTCTCTCTGTCTGTAGCTCTCAAATAAATAAAAAAAATTTTTTTAAATGCTAAGTTTCAATTAATACATTCTTGTGTTTATAGCTTAGCTAAAAGCATTGCTTCTAGCAAACAGGTCTTGAAACATAAAAGGAAAACTAAAAGTGTTTGAAATGATAAGGAAAAAAGCATTAAGAAGATGGAAGTGATTATTACCTTAATTGTTTCAAAAAAAGAAAGGACTGATCCTGCACTCACAGGGAGGTATCTAGTCATGGAGCTATTTTCATCATCCACTAACACAATGTCTGGATGAACTTTATGTGAATGGGGTACTTGCTGTGTTAACGGGATGACCCCACAAAGTTATATAGTGAACACATGTGGATAAAATGTCTGGTACCATGTGTGTAATGTGCTGAGTATTATTATTCACCTACGCTATTTATCCCTGAACTTTCTGCTCTTATTTGTTAATATATAAATACCTGAGTATGATATTAGATATTATATTATATTATATTATATTATATTATATTATGATATTAGATATTATTTCCCAAGCTAATATCACAGGCGAATTGTGGTGAAGGATTAGTTCCTGTTTGCAACTCTTATTGAATTATGAAACATTTCTGGTCAAATAAGGAAATCTGTGATCATTGTATCCAGATCAATTCCTATTGTAATTGCATCTAAAATGCATAGATTCCTAGGTTTCAGGCATTGCTTGTAGGTACTCTTAAGAATTTTAAACTAGTATACAAGACTTACCTACCTCTCAATATCAAGTTATTATATATATTTTTTAAAAGCTATTTTACTTATTTGTTTACAAGGAGAGAGAGAAGAGAAGAGAGAATAGGTGTGCTAGGACCTCTAGCCACTACAAACAAACTCCAGATGCATGCACCACTTTTTGTACCTCTACATGAGTGCTGGGGAATCAAACCTGGGTCCTTAGGCATTTCAAGCAAGTGCCTTAAGCACTAAGCAATCCCTCCAGCCCAAGTCACTATATTTTTGTTGGGAAAGACTTCCTTTCCCCTATCTGGAAGGATATCTTAAGCACAAATTCCTTGGAAGCAAAATCTGAGGTGGCAATTCTTGTGTAAGGAATTTGCTCAGGAAGGAATCTGTATGGGAATGAGGGAAATAGAAGATAGGAAGTGAAGTAACTTAAGTAAATATGTGGTTTCAGACATGTAGCCTTAGCCTGATGTCATGGGTAATTCTGACACATGAATAATGCCACTGTTTGTGGTACTGTGAGGCAAAGGCGCTGGGATTTTATTTTACTTCCTCTAAGTCAGTCATTGTGAAGGGAAACCACAACCTCTCTGGCTTCTCTGGACAACGTGGTTCCCATTGACTAGGTCAGTTGCCATGAAAAAACTTGCAGTTGTATGCCCGGGAGGAGGGCTCAGTTTGGGACACTGTTAGTCAGGGTTATCCAGAAAAACAAAATCAATAGGCTCTACACACACACACACACACACACACACACACACACACACACACACACACACGAAGACTTAGTATATGAATTGCTTTGTGTGGTTACAGGGCCAAGAAATTATACAACCTATCATCTGCAGGCTGGGAAACTGGGAAAGTCAGTAATGTAATTGAGCCTGCATCCAAAGGTCTGGTGATTCAGGGGCTAAGGCATACGTGCTGGTGTGAGTCTGAAGGCCCAAGAATGAAAGTGCTGAGGTCCAGGGCAGGAGAAGATGGAGGCCCCAGTCAGAGAGTATGACATTGACCTTTTCTCCACCTTCTGTTCTTTTTAAAATTATTTATTTATTTATTTTCAAGCAGAAATTTTATACATACATATATGGAGAAAGAGTGCGAGAGTGAGTATGGGCAGGCCAGGGCCTCCGGCCACTGCAAATGAGCTCCAGATGCACGTGCCACTTTGTGCATCTGGCTTATGTGGGTCCTAGGGAATCAAACCCAGGTTGTGGGGATTTACAAGCAAGCGCCTTGACTGCTGAGCCATTGCTCCAGCCCCACCTTTTGTTCTTTGCAAGCTCTCAGTGCACAGGATGCCCATGTGCACTGGGGACGGCAATGTGCTTCAGGCAGCTCATCAAATCAAATGCAACTCTCTAACTTCAAACACGTCATGAGCTTTCTGGGTGCTCCTTACCCCAGCCATGCTCATGACTGAAATGCAGCAATCCTGAATGACAACTACTCTTCTCCTTACAGCCATAACCTAGATGTTGTGATGCAAAATTAACAGTACTTAAATATCGTAAAGTCAAAGAATGAAAGAAAACAAAAGTAAGACATTATATTAATATCTACATGCAAATGTATTTGTGGCAAAATAGAAGGAAGTACTTAGGACAATTATGGCTGACATGATAATAGCTGATGTTTCTAACCACCTTCTTCTTCTTCTTTTATTTAATATTTTGATTGATTTATTTGAGACTGACAGACAGAGACAGAAAGAGGCAGATAGAGAGAGAGAATGGGCGCGCCAGGGTCTCCAGCCACTGCAAACGAACTCCAGACGCGTGCGCCCCCTTGTGCATCTGGCTAACATGGTTCCTGGGGAAGCAAGCCTTGAACCAGGGTCCTTAGGCTTCACAGGCAAGCACTTAACTGCTAAGCCGTCTCTCCAGCCCTAGCCACCTTCTTCTATTACCCATTCTCTATTCCCTTTACCTTGAGCATGCGTCTCAGCTGTCATGGTATTTACCAAAGTGGTGTGACACAACCTGCATTCCTCAAGAGTTGAAGGAACCAGTAGCACTGCCTGTTGATGTTTTAGTTCCACGAACCTAAATCACAGGGCATGGTAATACTTCAAAACACCTAACAATTGGCTGTATTCCAGACATACTCTTGCTGGCTTCCATTGTAGAACAGTAGTCTAGCTTCCTCTTGGAAGCTGGGTCAGTCAAACAGATGATACTGCAACTCCCTTCTTTGCCTTGTTGATCCAGAGGCATGGGAAGCTAACGTGGCTGTGTGGCAGTCTTAAACTTCTAATCCAATGGTGACATTGTTATGCATTCTTGTGGAAGAATTCCTCCCTCTGCAACTAAGACATGCAGACCTTCAGAGCGTAAACTCTTGGGAAGAAAGAGCAGAAATGTTGCTAGTGGTCTTTAGGGACAATATTGAGCAGTGCTTCTCCTACTACCAATCCTTGATTCCCAAAATCATGACCCCTGGCTATGGGAGGAACAGTCCTCTGTATCTTAGACACTTATTCAGAGTCCATACCTACCTCGGGTCTGCAAGGCACCGCTGCCTGCCAAGAACTATAACTGAGTCTTCATTCTGGGGCTGGAGAGATGGTTCAGTGGTTAAGGGACTTGCCTGCAAAACCTGAACACCAGAGCTCCACATAAAGCCACATGCACGAGGTGGCACATGCATCTGGAGTTGGTTTACAGCAGCTGGGGGCCCTGGCATGCTCATTCTGCCGGTCTCTATTCTTTGCTTGCTCTCTTTGCTTGCAAATAAATCAATAAATATTTTTTTTAATTTTTATTTATTATTTATTTATTTATTTGAGAGAAATAGACAGAGAGATAAAGAGGCAGAGAGAGAAAGAGCAGAGTGGGCGTGCCAGGGCCTCCAGCCACTGCAAACGAACTCCAGATGCGTGTGCCCCCTTGTGCATCTGGCTAACGTGGGTCCTGGGGAATCGAGCCTCAAACTGGGGTCCTTAGGCTTCACAGGCAAGTGTTTAACCACTAAGCCATCTCTCCAGCCCTCAATAAATATTTTTAAAATTTTAAAAAAGGCCATTCTGGGCTGGAGAGATGGCTCAGAAGTTAAAGGCACTTGCTTGCAAAGCCTGTCAACCTGGGTTCAGTTCCCCAGTACCCACATAAAGCCAGATGCACAAAGTGGTACATGTGTCTGGAGTTCCTTTGCAGTGGCAAGAGGCCCTGATATGCCCATATTTCCCTCTCTGCCTCTTTCTGTAAATCTGTCTCTCTCAAATAAATAAATAATTTTTAAAAATACCATTCTACCATTTTATCCAGCCAGCTGCTTCAGAATGGTGGGTTCCATGAGCATGAAATTCCATGATCATAGGATCATTGCCATGCCTCTGTAGTGAAATGAGTTTCTTGATTAGAAGTAATGCCATATGAAATCTATACTTTAGAGAGCAACAGAGCCCCTCTGGTATAACTTAGGGGTTAGACCACTAGACACTCAAGGATCATTCAAATTCTCCAGAGACCTTGAACTAAGTTGTTTTCTGCAAAGACTTGGCAAGTGTAGAAACTCAGAAGGACCAATTAAGAAAGATTTATTTAAGGACACAAAAAGTGGTGCATGCAACTGGCATTCATTTGCAGTGGCAAGAGGCCCTGGCATGCCAACACACACACACACAAATAAATACATTAAAAATTACAAATTATTTAGAAAAATCAAGCAGAAGGAAAGCTCCTAAGCTGGGAGGGGTCTTAAGTGAGTAACCCACATGGTAAATTGTATCATGTTTTTTTTGTGTGTGTTTGTTTGTTTGTTTGTTTTAGGGGTTTTCTTATAACCCTGGACATCTAAATCAGGCATCGGGTTGGAATAAGTTTTATTGGTTAAGTTTAAATACATATGAGGGACTTGATTGCTTTGTGAGTTGTGGAGGAAAAAGCCAACTCAAAAAGAGCTTGCGAAAACCTCCTAGAAGGAGGAAGAATGAGGAACCTGTTCCTGGTTGCCGTCTTGAGTCAGGTGTAGGTTCAGATGGAAGTTATGGGGAGTAAGAAGTTCCCTTGGCAATCTGGGGAACCAGGAAAGCTGGGAGTATTAGTCACTGTGATGCTGAAAGTCTGATATTCAGGAGGCTGTCACATGGTTCTCGGTGGTAGTCAGGACCTCTATGGAATACATGCCCACCTACATGGGAGAGGTCATCCACCAATTAAATGCTAATCTGTTCCTGATACAGCCTCAGACAGACTGGCACATAAAATTAACCATCACAGACAACAACAGCATCTGTCTCGGGCGACAAGCAGCTCTGGTGACTCCCATTCTAGAACATCATTCCACAGCAAGGATATGAGTTTCCTTTCCTCAGCTGTACCACTTGAATCACCACTGACAGTGTTTGAATAGTCACTTCCAGGCTTCTCAGTGATTAAAACAGCACCACGAGAGACGCCAAGCTGTATCAACTAATCAGGGCACTAAAATTACAAAGAAGCCCAGCCCACAAGCTTACTGCTTTCTGTTCTCCTATTTAGCAGTCGTTAAATATGATTTTTGGTAGAAATGGCATCAAAATCTCAGTTCTATTCTTTTAAAGAAAGAGTACACTTCTTACTATGAAAATGCTTGCAGTTATAACATTTGATGCTAGTGGGAAGCGCCCATCAAGTATCTCGTCTTTTCTTAAACTTGTTATTTATTTATTTGAAAGCGACAGACAGAGAAAGAAAGAGCCAGATGAGAGAGAGAGAGAATGGGCGCGCCAGGGCCTCCAGCCACTGCAAACGAACTCCAGACGCGTGCACACCTTGTGCATCTGGCTAACGTGGGTTCTGGGGAACCGAGCCTCGAACTGGGGTCCTTAGGCTTCACAGTCAAGCGCTTAACCGCTAAGCCATCTCTCCAGCCTGAGTATCTGGTCTTTTGTAGAAGGTAAGGCATAGGGCAAAGCCTTGGTTTGGATGAGTAATGTGAACAAGTCTCAGATACATGATGTTGTATCACTGGAAAAAAACAACAGCGCATCGGGTGAACCATGCTGTCAGTGGACAAGGGCTACTTCGGGAACCCATTCTCCTCGGTCAGTCAGTGAACCTCCAAAGAACAAATAATGCAAATCAACGCTTTCTTCTGGTGCATATTAGTCACAGACTGAGACTTCCTGCAGATCTCAATCCTCTAACTTGTTTCTTTTCCTGCTACTGAAGGTGCTTTCTTAAGGCACGGATTTCACTCTCTGAAAGGGTAATTAGAGAGGTTCATCGCAACGTCTCCAGCTTAGGCCAAGACCAAGGTTCAGGAGCCTGGGAATCCACAACAGCTCAGTGGTCCCATTTCCCAGCAGCACGGAGTACACTTAGGAAGGATGGTGGGGAAAAGTGAGTGCAAGGTTCAGGAGAGAGATAATTTTTGTCTACTTCAAACATTTCTGTCCATGAGATGAGAAACAAGGTGGGTCCCCAGGGACCACTTCTTGGCAGGCTGCTGAGAACATCCATGCACGCATCTGAAAGACAAGCATGGCGTCATCACCTTGACCTGGTAGCTCATGCCAATAACCCCAGAGGCAGGGGTTACTATGAGCTCACAACCAGCCTAGGCTTCACAGTGACCTCCAGGCCAGTTTGGGCTAGAGTGAGCGCCTGCCTCAAATAAATAAATATATAAATAAATAGCAGGGGTCTGGGGCAAGAGGTCAGCAGCTTAAAGCACTTGGGCCTGAGAGGTCCCAAGTTCAATCCCCTGCACCCATGTATAAAGCTAGACCTGGCTATGCATGCCTGCACTCCCAGTCCTGTGGCGGGTGGGGGCGGGTTGTGGAGACAGAATTGCTGAGGCTCTGTGGTGGTTTGATTCCCCCATAAACATAGGTGTTCTGAATGCTAGGTTCCCAGCTGATGGCAATTTGGGAATTAACACCCCCTGGAAGCAGTGTATTGTTGGGGGCCGGCTTATGGGTGTCACATCCAGTTTCCTCTTGCCAGTGTTTGACACACTCTCCTATTGCTGTTGTTCACTTGATGTTGGCCAGGAGGTGATGTCCACCCTCTGCTCATGCCATCAGTTTCCACCATCATGGAGCTTCCCCTCAAGTCTGTAAGCCAAAATAAACCCTTTTTTCCCCCACAGGCTGCTCTTGGCCAGATGTTTTCTGCCAACAATGCAAACCTGACTATAACAGGCTCGCTTTCACTGGCCAGCCAATCTGACCAAAACTAGCAGCTCTGGGTTCAGTAAGAGGCTCTGCTTCAAGGAAATATCACAGAAGAGTGATAGAAAAAGACACCCACGTTCTTCTCTGGCCTCCACATATGTCACCATGCACAAATACATACATATGCTATACATATATACACGCCACACATACTGCATACATGTACACACACACACAAGAAAAAGTCTGCATCATCTACGTATATATTTTAAAACTCCCCAGCTCCCATGTCTGCACATAGACGGAAAATGGCTAATTAGAAATTCTTTGATAAGGAGAATATTTTAGGCATATTTCGCTTTCCAGTGCCTTCCAGAATCCCTGGCATTTAGCAAACACATACTGAATACCTGTTTTATTAATTTATTTTGCATTGCTATTGATGTTTTGCAGTTTGATTAGCTGTAATTTATTCAAATTTAAATAAGCAATTATTAGCTAGATCCCTACATGGAAGGATAGCTTTTTGAGCAATGCTTTGTTTAGAAATCTTAAAAGTCTTTAAGTTTATTAATACCCTTTTTTAAAATTAAATGAATCTGTGAGAAGAATCCTGTTTCCTGATTTCTTTATGGCCTTAAATCTCTGAGAACAGTTTTTTTTTAAAATATTTTATTTATTTATTTGAGACACAGAGAAAGAAGCAGATAGAGAGAGAAAGAATGGGTGAGCCAGGGCCTCTAGCCCTGCAAACAAACTCCAGACGCATGCATCACCTTGTATATCTGGCTTATGTGGGTCCTGGGGAATCGAACCTGGGTCCTTTGGCTTTGCAGGCAAGCACCCTAACAGCTAAGCCATCTCTCCAGCCCTGAGAGCAGTTTTTTAATAGATAAATGCAACAGCTCTCTGGGTGCTAACCAACTGCTCTTTCCATGGCACTGAAAATGACACATTGATCAATGTCTGTAGCCCAGCGGTGAGCAAAAGGGTATCCTAGGAATATCAGTGCAATACAAGTTTCTATAAAACTACACCCCAGAGATGATCACTATGAAACCTAAGGAGAGGCTCATGTTCCATTGATAGCAAGCACCTTCAGTGCTTCTGAGGTAGGAATGCTCCAGTTGGCCATGAGCCACAATAATTTGTCACAACCCTATCTCTGAATCTCAGTGGCAAACAATAATAAACATCTTCTCACTCACACACAGCAGATAAACTCAAGTTCAGCTTGTGCGGGCGAGATCTGTCTCCAAGACGATGACTAGATCCAAATCTGCTCCTCATCTCTCTCTTCCTCCCTGGACCAATGTCTACCTGTGACAGGTTCTTCTCATTGAGAACAGATGTGTGAGATGGCAAACCCTACCAGTCAGGCCCTGTGGCCTATGATAAAGTCAATATAGGAGAAATATACTTTTTTCATGGAATTCTAATGGAGGAGTAAAATTTGCTGGACAATAATTTAATCCATCACTAGGTAATACAAAAACTTTGTATTTGATAAAGTGCTAGAGTCTCTTGAGCCATCAGAAAAGGTGAATGCAAGGTCGACTTTTTATTTAGTTATGTAATAAACATTTGAGTAGTACCAAATGCCAGACAGACAGATAATTACTTATTGTCTGTCTGTAAAGAGCCCAGTCCAGAGACAAATAAGTAAATAGATAATGACAAGGCCATGTGCAGGATATCATATAACAAAAGTGACAGAAGAGTTATTGTTAAAAATCTAAAACAGACAAGAGAAACATAAGTAATGCTTTCTGTGAGCCAGAAAAAGAATCCTTAAAATAGAGAAGATAGGGTTTTTTTAAATCCCTCAGTGGTGAAAGGCACTTACTTGCAAATTCTGCTGGTCTGGGTTCAATTCCCAAGTCATCCAAGTAATCTGGATGCAAAAAGTGGCATCAGGGCTGAAGAGATGGCTTAGTGGTTAAGGCTTTTGCCTGCAAAGCCAAAGGATCCCAGTTCAATTCTCCAGGACCCATGTAAGCCAGATGCACAAGGGGGTATATGCAGCTGGAGTTCATTTGCAGTGGCTAGAGGCCCTACCACGTCCATTCTCTCTCTCTCTCTCAAATAAATAAATAAATAAATAATATATATATATATATTTTTAAAAAGTGGCATCAATGTCTGGTATTCACTTGCAGTGGCAGGAAGCCCTAGAGCACGTGCACTCACACACACACACACACAAATACATGCAAATAAAAAAACTAAAAATACATAGAAGGGGCTGGAGAGATGGCTTAGTGGTTAAGTCAGTTGCCTGCAAAGCCAAAGCACCCAGGTTTAATTCCCCAGGACCTACGTAAACCAGATGCATAAGGTGGCCAATGTGTCTGGAGTTCATTTTCAGTAGCTGGCTAGAGGTCCTGGAGTGCCCATTCTCTATCTCTAACTGCCACTGTCTCTCTCATAAATAAATTAAATATTTTAAAAGAAGAAATGTAGACTGCTTTATATAGGATATTTATGACAAGAAATTACTATTTCTCTAGCAACACGTCTACCTGTGAAACATCTAGCACTAGTCAGTGTTTGCCTTGGAGTGGGGACCAGGATTTGGGAATGAAGTGTTACAGAAAATCACTTTGGGTTACCTATAGTATTTAAGACTGTCTTTCTACCCTTAAGAAACAAGAGTCTATGCTGGAGAGATGGCTTAGCAGTTAAGGTGCTTGCTTGCAAAGCCTAAGGACCCAGGTTCCATTGCCCAATACCTATATAAGACAGGTACACGAGGTGGTGCATGCATCTGGAGTTTGCAGCAGCTAGAGGCTCTGGCATGCCCATTCTCTCTGACTGTCTCTTTTCTCTCTCCCTGCTTGTAAATATATATATATATGAAAAGTAACAAGAGTCTATCCCAAAACAAGAGTATGAAAGTAAGGAACTGGCAGGAGGGTGAAGAAGATGATGGTTTTGAGGGCACGCAGTCATTGTTGACCTATGAACCCTTAGGATAAGAGTGTGTGGGGGAGGGAGTAGAGGCTAGATGACTCCAGTAATTTCATGACAGTGTTGTTCACCAACTGAGAAAGGCAGACTTGACAAGGAGCATGTGGTGAAGGTTGAGGTCACCTGCGGAGGTGTTAATTTGAGGGCACTCTGAAGCATGCAGGTAAAGATGCCCAGTGGCAAATGTAAGGTCTGAACTGAGGTTGCATTTCTCTGTCCCAGGAAAGCTTCCAATATTTCATTACACGTGTACAAAAGAAACCAGCCTACAGGTAAAGGATCTTGGTGCTTGATAATTTACCAAAGGATGGTGTTGCAGTCCAGTTCACATTGCTGGGAGAAATCACCCAACCAAGAGCAGCTTCTGGGAAAAAGAGATTTATGTTGGCTTATAGGCTTGAGGGGAATGGCAGGGGAAACTGATGGCCTCACTCCCTGGCCATCATAAGGTGAACAAAAGCAACAGGACAGTGTGCCAAACACTGGCAAGGGGAAACTGGCTATAACACCCATATGCCCGCACCCAACAATACACTCCTTCCAAGAGGCATTAATTCCCAAATCTCCATCAGCTGGGGAACCTAGCATTTAGAACAGCTAAGTTTATGGGGGACACCTGAATCAAACCCCCACAAACTGGCATCCAACAGCCAGTGGTTCTGTCCTGGGCTCTAGGATTTCAATTTACTTGGCTTTCCTTCATAAATTCTTGTTTCATGAGCCAGAAATGGTATTGTGTGATTTGTTAAATGTTTACCCCTAGAGAGTTAAAGACAGAAGGTATACAGACAGGGAGGTGTTGGGGCCACAGGTTGTCTTCGGTGTCCAGAGCTCTTCTGGGAAAAGATGGCTAGCAGGGAGACAAAAGAACCTCGGCCATCTTCGCGGCTGATGCCCTGGTCCGATCTGACCCTGAACCTCAGCTCATCAATAAACACGCTTGGGCTCTGAACTCCAAAGCACGATTTCTTCCCTCGGCTTCAAGGCTTAGAGAGTTGCAGCAGCGACTAGCAGTGAGAATCAGGACAAATGGCCATCGACCTTGACGGCAGTGGCAGTTCCGATTCCCCTGGGAACCAAGTTCTGCACCTGGCACTTCAGCGCCAGGCCCAGAGGAGGACAAAAGCGCCTTTCACGGATCCGTTTTCTCCCTCTGAAAGGGGAAGCCTGGGATGAGAGAACTTCCCTCACCCTCCACAAAAGCTGAAAACTTACACCCACCTATGCCTGACCACCAGCCTCACTGGAGAAATCTCTTTCTCCCCCCCCCCCCCCCCCCCCACCTCTCTGTGGTTCACAGGTAATGGAACGGGATTGTCCAGAGAAGCACCTGGTCCTGCCTGTCAGGTGCGAAACAGAGCATGCTGACCGCGAGTTCTTTCATCCGCCTGCAGAACCGCAGATGCTTGGGGGGCCTTAGCCAGGGTGGGGGGCAGGATAATGAGTGTGGAAAGCCCTGCCAGGAGCCTGCTCTTGCCTCCCTACAGGGCTCTCTGTGGTGAAAGGGAGGAAGGGAGGCCATTAACTAGAATGAAACGGTTTAGAGACCTGCTGAGGACAACAGCCAGCGTCAAACAATGCCGCTTGACCTGCTGGTACTGTTTCCATGCGGAATGGGTTTTCGGCTTTGTCTCATTGCCTGCCTTTAATTTTGTCCGGGGAGGAAAGCAAGCTGCAAAACCACAGAGGCGGCCTCTGATTCATCTCCAGGATTTAGCACAGAACCTCGCCTGAGGATGAACAGGTCAGCTTTAAAGAGACAGTGTACCCGTCTTTTGAAAATATGAAAGATCAGTGGCTTTTGTTCTCAATGGGCGGAAGAGAAACATAGGTGTGGAGAGTAAAGAAACTAATTCAAACCACAAATCTCATCGACAGCAGTGACTCTGCAGATTAAGCGACACAAAAAAAGTACCTACTTTTTACTCTACCAGAAAAATTCTAAGGTGTCCTATATTTAATCACAAAGAGCCAGAGGCGATGGATATTTTAGTCAGTCCACGAGTTGTAAACCTGAAAGAGCAGAAATCAGTTCACATATTTCGGATGCATGTTATAACAATAACTCCAATCCCATCAGCCCTCCTAAACTGCCGCTACATCCTGCTTAAAGCCCCATTGAGTCCACGGAGTCCAGAAACAATGAGTTCTCCCTATGGACTGTCCTCCGCTCCTAAAGCTTTCCTCACCCTGTGTAATTCCACCCTCTCATCTAGAGTCATTAGAGGCTCAATGTAAACAAGCAAAGCTCTCCTTCCTCAAATTTTTATTAAAAACATTTTGGCTCTTTAGATTTGGCAGACATTTTTTCAAAGTGACTAGCTTTGTTTGCCATTAGAAGACCTTTGGTTGTTGGCGTGAGAAGGAGGTATCAAGAGCAAGGAATAAATCATGTCAGAAGTGCTGTGAGAAATACTTCAGACGGCAGGGCAGCACTCCCTCCACCCCCAACCTTACCCACCCCAAGCGTCACAGTGTCAAGGTTGAGAGCCTCTGCCATAAGCAAAGTTAGGGAGTTGATAACACTGCAGGTTTAAAAAATTCAATAATCAAATTTGTTGGAGGTATGGATTATATGTAGAAAGGCTGAAGATGAAAGAAAACTGAAAAGAAGAAGGGAAGGAGGAAAGGAAGAGAGGGAGAAGAATCTTTTTTAAAAATCTATTTTATTCATTTGTTTATTTGAGAGAGACAGAGAGAAAAAGGACGGGCGTACCAGGGCCTCCAAACACATGTGCCACCTTGTGCATCTGGTTTATGTGTTTCCTGGGGAATCAAACCTGGGTCCTTTCGCATTGCAGGCTAGTGCCTTAGCTGCTAAGAATCTCTCCAGCCCTCCATGCCCTGACTTTTTAAAAACAGTACTAATTTTATAAAAATTTTTGTGGGGAGGTAAAAGGTTTATTTTAGCTTACAGGCTCAAGGAGAAGCTCCATAATGGCAGGGGAAAGTGATGGCCCCGAGCAGAGGGTGGACATCATCTCCTGGCCAACATCAGGTGGACAAAAGCAACAGGAGAGTGTGCCCTTATTTTTACTTATTTATTTTCAAGGAGAAAGAGAAAATATGAATGAGTATGCCAGGGCCTTCAGCTGCTGCAAATGGACTCCAAATGCATGTACTACTTTGTGCATCTGGCTTTACTTGGTTTCTGGGGAATCGAATTTTGGTTATTAGGCTTTGCAGGCAAGTGCCTTAACAAAGCTATTTCTCCAGCCCTGAGATTTTTGTTTTTCTTTTTTTTAATATTTATGAGCGACAGACAGAGAGAGAAAGAGGCAGAGAGAGAGAGAGAATGGGCGCACCAGGGCCTCCAGCCACTGCAAATGAACTCCAGATGCATGCACCACCTTGTGCATCTGGTTCACATGGGCACTGGGGAATTGAGCATCAAACTGGGATCCTTGGGCTTCACAGGCAAGCGCTTAACCACTAATCATCTCTCTATCCCAGAGATCTTTCGTTAAATTTGAACAAAACCTCAGGCCTAATTTTATGGGGCCTTTAATACCAGGGTCAATTTTCTCGACTGCATATAATGCGATTGGGGGCTTAATTACCCCTTCTTATTCTGAAGATGATTTCTAGCTGAGCTGTGGAGCACATTAGTGAATGCTATGAACATTCTAATGACAAGGCCACATCAATGTCCCCCACCTTGGGCACACTGTCAGGGTTTAGTCCCCAAGTTTTGCTCTCTGTACTTCTTATATCTCTTGGGCATGTGATAT
The DNA here is from genome assembly GCF_020740685.1 of Jaculus jaculus. NCBI lineage: Eukaryota > Metazoa > Chordata > Mammalia > Rodentia > Dipodidae > Jaculus > Jaculus jaculus. The sequence continues at coordinate 49,138,848 of NC_059114.1, read as the reverse complement.
TGGAAAAGCTATTGCTTCTTAGAATGGGTGCTTCTACTGAACAGATTAGTAATATTTTCAACATCCTTTCAGATCACATAACCACCAAGTAATCTTTATGCTTTATGCTTTCCAGAAAGACCTGTTCTTCATATCTGAACTCAATAGTGTATCACAGTTTCATTGGCAGCACTTTTTTTCTTTCTTTGGGATATATGTAATGGCACCTGCAATCAATACATGTTAAACTCAATGAAATAGGATATATTTACATTTCTCTCATTGTCATTAGTTAGATAGTATTCACACTCATTTTACAGAGCTGGCTGTTGGCATTGAATGTGGTTATTAGTGTTGAACTCTGGCAGAATGCTAAGAACATACAGAATATCATGATGGAACTGGCCCCTGTCTGTCATCATTATTGTATAATTAGAATTACAGCTCTTATGTTGAACAGAAAAGGTTTTGTAACCATGCAACCATCTCCCCGGTGGGAGCATCCAGGGCCTGCTCCCAATGAAATGTTTGTGCTTCAAAGCTTTGAAAGAGTATGTGAAAGAAACATTCATTCGGGTTGAATTGCCTTGAGATAGGCTTTTTTTTTTTAGTTGTTTTTATTTTATGCAGACTTCCATTGTCTACCATTAGATAATTATATTGGTACTACAAAAATGGAGTAAAATTCCCTTCTACATCCTTGCTCTATTTCTCATCTTTATTCTCTAGCAGGACATCCTCCCTTCCTTTACCATCACCATATCCCAGTAAGATTAATATGTAATGAGATCCATCCTCCCACAATGCATCAGCCCAGGAAACAAAAGCATAAAGAAGACTAAAGGAGGCTAAGATGAATAGTGGTGAAGCTTAAGTAACTGTGAATTTCCAGGAAATATTTATGAGCTGATTTAAATACTAATGAGCTGGTAGTCTGACAGCAGTCTAAACCACAGGAGCACCAAGTCTCGGCTGGGCTGTGGGCTGTCTAGTGTCTACACAAGCTGTATAGTAGAATGGCCGCATCTTATGTCTTCTGCCAAACAGACAGTGCAAAATGCTGTTAAGTGAAAAATTGACATTTCCCCACTGATTTCATTTTTTTTTATTTCCACCATTGTACTTAGCAATTTACTTGAATCCCATGTTGAAAAATCAAGGGTCTGAATGTAAGAACTACTTTACCCAAGCCTTTTACATAAATGACATTTATATGAAGAGTAACTACCAGTTTCCTTTTCTTTTCTTCTTTTCTTTCTTTTCTTTTCTCTTTTCTTCTTTTCTTTTCTTTTTGGTCCCCTTTAAGAACCTACCAAATGGCCCCTCTGGCAAGTTCCTCTGTAGCACCGACCAGTAGCTCCAGAGTGCAGGAAGAGGTGATTGATCTGAACAAGTCTCCTGTCCCAGCCTGACTGGAGAAAAAGACACTTCAGTTGCCTGTGGGTTAGAAAAGATAAAAACACTTGCTATTATAATAAAACAGATTTAACTTCCAAAGAGCTTTTTACATAGATTGCCTTAGGCATGACAATCTGCCGACTTGATCTAAAATAAACAACTGCTTTTGTATTTCTAAATCATATTCCAAAGGTCCACACACAAAATTGTTGTAGTTTACTTACAAAATTGTTGTAGTTTACTTAGCTGAGGGGTTTTTTTTTTGGGGGGGGAGTGCATTTTTTTTTCCCTCATACAGTTGCTATGTAAGAAAAGGAGCGAAATAGATGAGCAACTCAGAAATCTCTAGAAAGCTCATCATCTTTAGAATTGGGGCACTTTGTGTCCCCCTAGTGAAACAAAAGAGGCTTGGATCCCACCATCCAGAAATCCCTACATAGGTGTGTGGTGTTCCCCCGGGACACACCAGTAGCGGAGCTGGTAATCAAATGAGACACTCACCTCAGGTCCAAAGTGCAAAATGACACCAAAACATCCAGTAACCAAGATATATACTGTCTACATGCAGTTTTTTTTTTTCTTTGTAAAAACAAATTTCTAAGCCGGGTGTGGTGGTGCACTCCTTTAATCCCAACACGAGGCAGACAGAGGTAGGAGGATCACTGTGAGTTCGAGGCCAGCCTGAGACTACAAAGTGAATTCCAGGTCAGCCTGGGCTAGAGTGAGACCCTACCTTGGGAAAAAAAAAAAAATCTGGGGCTTGGGAGATGGCTCAATGGGTAAGATAAGCACTTACTGAGCAAACATGAGGACCCCCTTTAAAAAGGCAGGTGTGGCCATGCATGCCTATGACTCCAGTGTTTGGCTTGGAGACAGGAGAATCACTGAGGCTTGCTAGTACTAATTCTTCTAATTCGTAAGCACAGAATGTCTTCTCATTTGCTCATGCCTCACTCCGTTCTATTTATCACTATTTTACAGTGCTGGGGCTTGGACCAGGCTCTCACATACGCTAGGCAAGCACTCTACCAGTGAGCTGTATCCGCAGGGCTGGTCAGTGTTTAGTTTTCAGTCCTTCAGCTCCTTCCTTAAATTTATCCTTCTGTAACAGGGTGCTAAGGGATCACCCAAACCCTAGGTTCGCTTCTAATCTTCAATCAACCAATTGAATAATAAAAAAAAAGAAGACTGGGCTGGAGAGATGGCTTAGGGAGCACTTGCCTGTGAAGCCTCGATTCCCCAGGACCCGCGTTAGCCAGATGCACAAGGGGGCGCACGCATCTGGAGTTCGTTTGCAGTGGCTGGAGGTCCTGGCGCGCCCATCCTCCCCCCTCCCCCTCTCTCTGTCACTCTCAAATAAATGGAAATGAACAAAACATTTTTTTTTCTTATCTTGTGAATTTTTTTTTATTTTTATTAACATTTTCCATGATTATAAAATATATCCCATGGTAATTCCCTCCTTCCCCACCCCCACACTTTCCCGTTTGAAATTCCATTCTCCATCATATTACCTCCCCATTACAATCATTGTAATTACATATATACAATATCAACCTATTAAGTATCCTCCTCCCTTCCTTTCTCCACCCTTTATGTCTCCTTTTCAACTTACTGGCCTCTGCTACTAAGTATTTTCATTCTCACGCAGAAGCCCAGTCATCTGTAGCTAGGATCCACATATGAGAGAGAACATGTGGCGCTTGGCTTTCTGGGCCTGGGTTACCTCACTTAGTATAATACTTTCCAGGTCCATCCATTTTTCTGCGAATTTCATAACTTCATTTGTCTTTACCGCTGAGTAGAACTCCATTGTATAAATGTACCACATCTTCATTATCCACTCATCTGTTGAGGGACATCTAGGCTAGTTCCATTTCCCAGCTATTATAAATTGAGCAGCAATAAACATGGTTGAGCATGTACTTCTAAGGAAATGAGATGAGTCCTTTGGATATATGCCTAGGAGCGCTATAGCTGGGTCATATGGTAGATCAATCTCTAGCTGCTTTAGGAACCTCCACACTGTTTTCCACAATGGCTGGACCAGATTGCATTCCCACCAGCAGTGCAGAAGGGTTCCTTTTTTTCCACATCCCCGCCAACATTTATGATCATTTGTTTTCATGATGGTGGCCAATCTGACAGGAGTGAGATGGAATCTCAATGTAGTTTTAATCTGCATTTCCCTGATGACTAGTGACGTAGAACATTTTTTAGATGCTTATATGCCATTCGTATTTCTTCCTTTGAGAACTCTCTATTTAGCTCCATAGCCCATTTTTTGATTGGCTTGTTTGATTCCTTATTATTTAACTTTTTGAGTTCTTTGTATATCCTAGATATTAATCCTCTATCAGATATATAGCTGGCGAAGATTTTTTCCCATTCTGTAGGTTGCCTCTTTGCTTTTTTCACTGTGTCCTTTGCAGTGCAAAATCTTTGTAATTTCATGAGGTCCCAGTGATTAATCTGTGGTTTTATTGCCTGAGCAATTGGGGTTGTATTCAGAAAGTCTTTGCCAAGACCAATATGTTGAAGGGTTTCCCCTACTTTTTCCTCTAGCAGTTTCAAAGTTTCCGGTCTGATGTTAAGGTCTTTAATCCATTTGGACTTAATTCTTGTGCATGGCGAGAGAGAAGAATCTATTTTCATCCTTCTGCAGATATTTATCCAGTTTTCAAACCACCATTTGCTGAAGAGGCTGTCTCTTCTCCAATGAGTATTTTTGGCATTTTTATCAAATATCAGGTGGCTATAGCTACTTGGGCTTACATCTGGGTCCTCTATTCTGTTCCACTGATCTACATGTCTGTTTTTGTGCCAGTACCATGCTGTTTTTGTTACTATGGCTCTGTAGTATAGGTTAAAATCAGGTATGGTGATACCACCAGCCTCTTTTTTGTTGCTCAGTATTATTTTAGATATTCGAGGTTTTTTGTGATTCCAAATGAATTTTTGGATTGTTTTTTCTATTTCCATGAAGAAAGCCTTTGGAATTTTGATAGGGATTGCATTAAATGTGTAGATTGCTTTAGGTAAGATTGCCATTTTCACGATATTGATTCTTCCAATCCAGGAACAAGGGATGTTTCTCCACTTTCTAGTGTCTTCTGCAATTTCTCGCTTGAGTGTTTTAAAGTTCTCATTGTATAGATTCTTTACTTCCTTGGTTAGGTTTATTCCAAGGTATTTTTTTTTTTTTTGATGCAATTGTGAATGGGAGTGATTCTCTGATTTCATCCTCTGTGTGTTTGTTGTTAGCATATATAAAGGCTACTGATTTCTGTGAATTTATTTTGTATCCTGCTACATTGCTGTAGGTTTTGATCAGCTCTAACAGCTTGCTAGTAGAGTCTTTAGGGTCCTTTATGTATAGAATCATGTCATCTGCAAATAATGATAACTTGATTTCTTCCTTTCCAATTTGTATCCCTTTTATGTGTGTCTCTTGCCTTATTGCTATGGCTAAGACTTCCAAAACTATATTAAATAGAAGTGGGGACAGTGGACACCCTTGTCTTGTTCCTGATTTTAGTGGGAAAGCTTCCAGTTTTTCCACATTTAGTAATATGTTGGCTGTAGGCTTGTCATAAATAGCCTTTATTATATTGAGATATGTTCCTTCTATTCCCAGTCTCTGTAGGACTTTTATCATGAAGGGATGCTGGATTTTGTCAAATGCTTTCTCTGCATCTAATGAGATGATCATGTGATTTTTGTCCTTCAACCCGTTTATGTAATGTATTACATTTATAGATTTGCGTATGTTGAACCATCCCTGCATCTCTGGGATAAAGCCTACTTGGTCAGGGTGAATGATCTTTTTGATATACTCTTGTATTCTGTTTGCCAATATTTTGTTGAGAAGTTTTGCATCTATGTTCATGAGGGAGATTGGTCTGTAATTTTCTTTTTTTGTTCTATCTTTGCCTGGTTTTGGTATCAGGATGATGCTGGCCTCATAGAAGGAGTTTGGTAGAATTCCTTCTTTTTCTATTTCCAGGAAAAGCTTAAAAAGCAATGGTGTTAGCTCTTCCTTAAAAGTCTGGTAAAACTCAGCAGTGAATCCATCCGGGCCTGGGCTTTTTTTAGTTGGGAGATTATTGATAACTGTTCGGATCTCCATGTTTGTTATAGGTCTATTTAAGTGATTAATATCAGTTTGATTTAATTTAGGTAGGGCATATAGATCAAGGAAATCATCCATTTCTTTCAGATTTTCATACTTTGTGGAGTATATGCTTTTATAGTATGTCCCTATGATTTTTTGGATTTCTCTGGAATCTGTTGTGATGTTACCTTGTTCATCTCTGATTTTATTAATTTGTGTCTCTTCTCTCTTTCTTTTGGTCAGATTTGCTAAGGGTTTATCAATCTTGTTTATCCTTTCAAAGAACCAACTCTTTGTTTCATTAATTCTTTGGATTGTTCTTTTTGTTTCTATTTCATTAATTTCTGCCCTAATCTTTATTATTTCTTCCCGTCTACTAATTTTTGGTTTGCCTTGTTCTTCTTTTTCCAAGGCCTTAAGGCGAAGCATTAGGTCATTTACTTGCGACCTTTCTAATTTCTTAATATAGGCACTTAAGGCTATAAATTTACCTCTTAGAACTGCCTTCATTGTGTCCCAGAGATTTTGGTATGTTGTGTTCTCATTATCATTTGACTCTATAAATTTTTTGATTTCCTTTTTGATTTCTTCATTGACCCATTCATCATTTAGTAGTGTATTGTTTAGTTTCCATGATTTTGCGTATGCTCTATAGCCTTTCTTGCTACTGAATTGTAGTTTAATTCCATTGTGGTCAGATAGAATGCAAGGAATTATTTCAATTTTCCTGAATTTGTTAAGATTTGCTTTGTGTCCTAATATATGGTCTATTTTAGAGAATGTTCCATGTGCTGCTGAAAAGAATGTATATTCTGCAGCCTTTGGATGAAATGTCCTGTATATATCTGTTAAGTCCATTCCTTCTATGACCTCATTTAGTCCAGATGCCTCTCTGTTTATTCTTTCCCAGGATGACCTGTCAATTGATGAGAGTGGGGTGTTAAAGTCACCCACCACCACTGTGTTTGGTGTTATCTGTGACCTTAGTTCTAATAGTGTTTGTTTGACGAATTTGGGAGCCCCCATGTTAGGTGCATATATGTTTAGGATTGTAATGTCCTCCTGTTGGAGTGTGCCCTTAATCAATATAAAGTAACCTTCCTTATCTTTCTTGACTAACGTCGGACTAAAGTCTACCCTGTCTGATATTAGGATAGCAACCCCTGCTTGTTTTCTAGGCCCATTTGCTTGAAACACCGTCTTCCAACCTTTCACCCTAAGATAATGTCTATCCTTTGTAGAAAGGTGAGTTTCTTGGAGACAACAAATTGTAGGATCCTGCTTTTTAACCCAGTCTGTGAATCTATGTCTTTTCGTTGGGGCATTGAGACCGTTGATATTAAGAGATATTATTGAAAGGTGTGTATTTATGTTTGCCATTTGTGTGTGTGTGTGTGTGTGTGTGTGTTACTGGTTCTACCTGTGCTCTCTTCTGTTAACTGGTATTTTAGTATAGCTTGTTTTTTCTAGGTTCCTTATATGTGTGCTTTTCTTTTTGTTCAGCATGGAGGATTCTATCAAGTATTTTCTGTTGATCTGGTTTTGTCTTCAAATACTCCTTTAACCTGCTTTTGTCATAGAATGTCTTTATTGCTCCATCTATTTGAATGGATAACTTTGCAGGATAAAGTAACCTTGGTTGACAGTTGTTATCTTTCAGAACTTGGAATATATCACTCCAAGCCCTTCTGGCTTTAAAAGTTTGTGTTGAATAATCTGCTGTAATCCTGATGGGCTTGCTTTTGTAGGTAACTTGATTTTTCTCTCTAACTGCTTTCAATATTTTTTCTTTGGTTTGTGTGTTTGGAAGTTTGATTATAATATGGCAAGCAGAGGTTCTTTCTGGGTTTTGTCTGGCTGGGGTTCTAAAGGCTTCCTGTATCTGTATTGGCACCTCTTTCCCAATTTGGGGGAAATTTTCCTCTATGATTTTGTTGAAGATGCCTACTATGCCTCTGGAGTGGAGTTCTTCTCCTTCTACTATACCCTGAATTCTTATATTGGATCTTTTCATAGTGTCCCGAATATCTTGAAATTCCCACTCATACTTTTCTATAAGTTTGTCTTTCTCTTTGTTGGACTGCATTAGGTCTGCCACCTGGTCTTCTAGCTTAGATATTCTGTCCTCTCCCTCATCCATCCTACTGGTGAGATTTTCTACAGAGTTTTTTATTTCATTAACTGTGTTCTTCATTGCTAGTAATTCTGACTGGTTTTTCTTTATTATTTCTATTTCCCTATTTATGTCTTGTATTGCCTTCTTTATTTCATTAAATTGGTGTCCTGCCTCTTCTTTGATTCCTTTGATTTCCTCTTTGATTTCCTCTTTGATTTCTTCTTTGATTGTTTTCATGTGTTCTTTGACCTCTTTGAACATATTTATAATTATTCTTTTGAACTTTTTCTCAGGCATTTCCTCTAACTCTTTCTCACTGGAGGACATTTCTGATGCATTAATACTTTTAGGTGGATTTATATCGTCTTGCTTTTTAGTGTTTCTTGTGTTATAATGTATATATTTTTGCATATTGGATTAAGTTAATGCTTGGATTTTCTAGCTAGCTGTGTATTCTTAGCTGTATCAATTGATTTGATGTAATATATTTTCAGGGTAGGACCTTAAGGTATTAGGTGTGGCTCTTAAGACTCTCAGAGTATCTACAAAGATGTTCTTAGGGGTTGAGTTTCCCTGCTATAGGAGTATTCAAGCAGGCTGAGTGGAATAAAATACAGGTAGATTCTAAAATTTAACTAAACACTGTACACATTCAATCAAAACCAGCCCCGAGTATGTATGCAAGAGTAGTTATTATAATGACCAGATCCTCTATCAACAAAGAGGTTTAGATTTCTGGTCTGTTGAGGGATCCAAGTCAGCTTGTGACCAAGTGAGACCCTTCCCTGTTGCAATCCCAGTTACCTTGGGTGATTTTGGTCTCAGTCAAGTTGCTGCCTGGGTCGTCGGGCTGCTGTTCTGATTTCTGGAGCTGGGCACTTGCTTTTCCTGCGGGGCAAACCGAGCCGCTGCTGCTGCCTCTGCTGCTGCCGTAGCTGCCACCACCGGAGCCACCACCGCTGCTGAAGCTGCCGCTGCCATGTCCACCGCCGCTGCTCCCCCCGAAGCCGCTGCTGCGGGATCTGCCGCCGCTGCCGCTCCTGGGTCCGCTGCTGCTGGGGCCGCTGGTACCGGTGCTGGAGCCGCTGATGTTGCTCCCGAACTCTGCTCTTTCTTGGGTCCCGCTGTGTTCGCTGGAGCTGGGTTCAGGCAGTGGGGGAGGTGAGGGAGCCGCGGCTGCTCTGGTTGTCTCGCTGCTTCACGTGTTCTTCTACCTCGCGGTCTTCTCCTCCGCTGCTCGCTGCCGCTCGCCCCTCACGTTTCCCGAGTTGCGGAAAGCGTGGTGTGAGGGGAAAATCCCGCACCTGGCTTTTCCTGCGGCTCGAGCTGAGAGTCTGGCGGCTTTCTGCTGCGCCGCGGCCGAGCTGCCGGAGCTGCTTTTCCTGCCTTTGCAGGCTCTGTATGCTCTATAACTCTTCTACTTCTCCGCTGCCGCCTCAATTTCCTATACACCTCACTTTTTAGTAAAAGTGTGTATTTTGCTGAGTTTTTTTGGTCTTTTTCCCCCCTAGGCTGCTTTGGCGTGGTACCTACGCCGCCATCTTAACCGGAAGTCTCCCCAGAGTCCACAAAACATATTTTTAAAAAAGAAGACTGGGGCCAGGCGTGGTGGCGCACGCCTTTAATCCCAGCACTCGGGAGGCAGAGGTAGGAGGATCACCAAGAGTTCGAGGCCACCCTGAGATTACATAGTAAATTCCAGGTCAGCCTGAGCCAGAGTGAGACCCTACTGCGAAAAACCAAAAAAAAAAAAAAGAAAGAAAGAAAAAGAAAAAGACTGGGAAAGATGATTATTAAGTTATTATATTTATTGAGGGAAGTAAGAGCCAAAGAAAGGCACCCTCGTGGCTAGATATCCCATATGGAGGGCCTAGAAAAAAGCATGGAAAGAAAGAGAAAAGAAAGTTCAAGGAGCTCCTGCCCTGTGAGGAACTGGAGGGAATAAAGGGCCCATGCGAGAGAAACGAGAAACGGCTAGGGGTCCCTCCGGCCTGGGTCCAGGGGAAGGAAAAACTCACCCACAGCTGGGAGTTCCCCAGTGATCAGAGAAAGCCTGCCCTCCCCTTGCACAGGTATTTATGGCCTTGTGGGGGTGGGCTTACTTCCTGCTCAGGTGAACCAGAGGGCCAGCTGGTTAGTTAGGGCTAGGGGCTGTCTAAGGAAGAGGTTAGCTCTGACATCATGTCCTGGGGCTAAACTTGACCAACCACAATGTCCTGTGAAAGAAGTCCCTCCCAGGAGGGGTCCTAGCTGTTAGTGGAAAAACAGTTCTATGGAACTAAGCAAGAGAGATGAGAAATCAGATCATCTTTAATTTCTTGCAAGTACAAATTTGCCTGCGCTTTTCACCTTCAGGGGTCCAGTCACCCTAACTCTACCGGCCCTCTCACTTCAGCATTTAAATTTTTGTAGATGGGATTGTTTTCTTGATTTTAAAGAATACTTTTATTTATTTACTTGCAAGCAGAGCGAGATAGAAGAAAAAAACAGAGAATGGGTGCACCAGAGCCTCTAGCCTACAAATGGACTCCAGGTGCATCCACCACTTTGTGCAACTGGCTTTTGTGGGTCCTGGGCACTCAAACTCAGATGGTTAGGCTTTGTCGGTAAGTGCCTGAACTGCTGAGCCATCTCTCCAGCTCTGTTTTCTTAATTTTTTTAAAAGTATTTTATTTTTATTTATTTATTTATTTATTTATTTGACAGAGAAAGAGGGAGAGAGAAAGAAAGAAAATGGACCTACCAGGGACTCCAGTCACTGCAAACGAACTCCAAATGCAGTGTACCCCCTTGTGCATCTGGCTAACGTAGGTCCTGGGGAATCCAACCTGGGTCCTTTGGATTTGCAGGCTAACACCTTAAACGCTAAGCCATCCCTCCTCCAGCCTCCCCCCTTTTTTGTGGTAGCATCTCACTCTAACCCAGGCTGACCTGGATTTCACTATTTAGTCAGGGTGCCCTCAAGCTCAAGGAGATCTTCCTATCTCTGCCTCCCTAGTGCTGGGATTAAAGGCATATACCACCATGCCCAGTTTCTTAATTTTTTTAAATATATTTTTATTTATTTACTTGAGAGGGAGAAAGAAGCAGAGGGGGAGAGAGAGAGTGAAAGAGAGAGCTAGGGCTGCTCATTTTTAAGTGCCTTGAATGTCAGAGATTAAAAAAAAAAACTTATATCAAAGGTAGAAACTTATCTTAGGTTTGAACAGGTTGGCATCTGAAGAGCAGCTTAAGGTGCCCTAGAGAGTCACAGGTATAATCAAGGCCTTTGGCTCCATGGTCTGGAGAGTTAGTGGAGACCTCTGTGAGGGTCTGGAGCAGTCCGTACTGTGAGGTGAGTGTGATATATTCATGAGTCCAGTCCTGAAATCCACAATGCATTAGGAGTATATATGATAACAGGATAGATGTATGGATACAGATGTATTTATGGATGGATGAATGGATGGATGGATCTATGTATAGTCCAGAGAAGAATATCTTTTTCTTGTCCCTAGTCCTAAAGGAAGTACTTTCAACTTCTCACTAATAATATCATGTTATCTATGAGTTAGTAAAATATGCCCTTTACCATGTCTGACTTCAAGTTATACTACAAGGCTTCACTGATCAAAACAGTATAATACTGGCATAAAAATGGACACATAGACCAATAGAACAGAATGGAAGACCTAAAAATAAACTCCTGCATTGTGATGAATTCTTTTTTTGTTTTTTTGAAAAAAGAGCACCTAAAACACACAACAATGAAAGAACCATCTGCAAGAATGAAATTAGATCCTTACCTAACACCCTATACAAAAATCAATTCAAAATGAAAGACATGAACCTACTAGAAGAAAACAAGTGAAACACTTCAAGACGTCAGTATAGGCAATGATTTTTGTATAACACCCTCAAAGCACAGGAAATACAATAAAAAATGGACAAATGGGGGCTGAAGAGATAGCTTAGTGGTTAAGGTGAAGCCTAAGGACCTAGGTTTGATTCACCAGTACCCACATAAGCCAGATGCACAAGGTGCACATGTGTCTGGAGTTACCTTGCAATGGCTGGAGGCCTGATGGACCCATTCTCTCTATCTGCCTTCCCCCCCCCATAAATAGATATTTTTTTAATGGACAAATGGGATGATATCCAACTCAAAAGCTTCAGCACAGTAAAGGAAGTAATCAACAGTGAAAAGTCAACTTGCAGGAAAAAGTATCTATAAACTATGCATCTGATGAAGGAATATATATATATATATATATATATATATATATATATATATATATATGGAACCCAAATAACTCAGTAGTAAGAAATAATTTTAATTCTTAAATGCTTTAATTTCTTAATGCTTTAAATTCTTAAAGTACTTGAGCAGACCTTTCTCAAAATAAGGCATACAAGTGACAGGTATGTGAGAAAATATTCAATATCACTGATCAACTAAGCTAGCTAAAACCACAATGACATTTCACTTGATGCCTGTTAGAGTGGCCATTATGGTTTGTTTGTTTGTTTTTAGTATATAAGAAAACCAATGTTGGAAAGGATGTGAAGAAAAAGGAACCCTTGTACACTGTTGGTGGGAATGTAAACTAGTTCAGTCACTATGGAAAACTATATGGAAGCTCCTCAGAAAGTTAAACAGAGCTACCACATGATCCAGCCACCCTATTATTGAATATTTATCCTCCCATATGGCAAAGCTGTATCTCTACACCCATGTTCATAGCAGCCAAGCTACAGAATTCATGTAAACATCTATCAATGGAAGAATGGGTTTTTGAAATGTATATAAATACAATGGAATACCATTTCACTTTAAAGGGAAGGAAATCCTTCATTTGCAACAATAAGCATGCATGAACTGAAGACATTAAGGCAACTGAAATGAATGAATAACACAGGAAGACAAATTCCACATGATCTCACTCATATGTAGAATTTAAACATTTTCAACTTCTTTTTTTAATTTTTTGGTCATTTTTTTTTATTTATTTGAGAGTGACAGGGAGAGAGAGAGAGAGAGAGAAAGAGGCAGAGAGAGAGAGAGAATGGGTGTGCCAGGACTTCCAGCCACTGCAAATGAACTCCAGACACATGCGCCCCCTTGTGCATCTGGCTAACGTGGGTCCTGGGGAATTGAGCTTTGAGCCAGGGTCCTTAGGCTTCACAGGTAAGCGTTTAACCACCAAGCCATCTCTCCAGCCCTCAACTTCTAAAAATATAGAGTAGAATGGTAGTTACCAAGAGCTTGGGAGATGTTGGTCAAAGGATGTAAAATTCCAGTTAAATAGGAAGAATAAATTCAAGAGAACTATTGTGCAACATGGTACCTTTAGTTAATAACAATGTTTTGTATTCTTGAAAATTACTAAGGATGTCCCAATTACTGTTTCAACTACTCGAAAGTTCTGGCCATAACGCTACCTTATAATAGTGTTGCCCAGAGCTAGCCCACAAGACGTGTAACAATATCACTATGTAAGGCCAAGAAATCAACCAGAAGGCCATGTCACGAGCTCTCATCAAGGGTGTCTTCTTATGCTATGCTTGCATTCCATTTGCTGTACAACATGTACAGGTCACAGTATTAAGATGCTACATCACATGGACAATCCACCTTACTCAGCAATGAATACAGTGTATCTGATGAAGCCACAGTCTCAAGAATGGCTGGAGGTAGGGGAGGGAGGGCTGGAGAGATGACTTAGCAATTATAGCATTTGCCTGCAAAGCCTAAGGACCCAGGTTCAATTCCCCAGTACCCACATAAAGCCAGATGGACAAAGTGGTGCATGTATCTGGAGTTGGTTGGCAGTGGCTAGAGGCCATAGTGCTCCCATTCTCTCTCTCTCTCTCCCACTGTTTCCCTTTCTCTCATAAATAAATAAATAATTTTTTTTAAAGAATGAGGGCTAGAGAGATGGCTTAGCAGTTAAGGTTCTTACCTGCAAAGCTTAAGGTCCCAGGATTGACTCCCCAGATCCCATGTAAGCCAAATACACAAGGTATTACATGAGCAAGGTCATGTATGTGCACAAGGTGGTGCACACATCTGGAGTTCAATTGCAGTGGCTAGAGGCCCTGGTGTGCCAAGTCTCTCTCTCCCTCCCTCCCTCCCTCTCATAAAAAAAAGAATATGACTGCAAGGAGTTCATTCAACATGTCAGTGACACCAGCCAGGACTCGCTTTACCCTCCTGCCCTGCCACACACAGCAGCTGGTGTTGGCTTTGGCAGCTGTCTCGTTGCCTTCTCTCACAAGTAAATGGTGGCTACTTTGTTCCTAGAATCCCATGCAAACCTGAAAATGCCTTACAGAATGGAAGAAAGGGGATTTTTTTTTCCCTTTCCTTTTGATCTTATAAGAGTTAGGAAACACTTTCCCAAAGCTTTTCAGCAGACCACGTGTCAGTGTATAGAACTAGGTCTCATACAAACAACCCTTGAAACAGAACTAATATTTAATGGAAACTCATAAGATCCAAATGGTTAGTTCATGGCCAGCATCCTTCCTAAAAGTTTGAGTCTGTAATTTACTTTAAATTTATTTATCTATTTGTTTATTTATGAAACAAACAGAGGAAGAAGCAGATAGAGAGAGAGAAGAGAGAATTGGCATGCCAGGGCTTTCAGCCACTGCAAATAAACTCCAGACACATGTGCCACCTTATATATCTGCCTAATATGGGTACTGAGGAATCGAACCTGGGTCCTTAGGTTTCCCAGGCAAGTACCTTAACCGCTAAGCCATTTCTCCAGCCCTGTAATTTACTTTAATTGGAAAGCATCATGTAAAAGTTTGGTCTAGAGTGTGTGTGTCTTGTTTTTAGAGAAAATTATTGGATTAATACAACCAGCCCACAAGAGTAAGCTAGTTAGGCTGGAGGGATATCTTAGTAGTTAAAGGCACTTGCTCACATAGGTTGACAGCCTGGGTTTGATTCCCCAGGACCCATGTAAAGCCAAATGCACAAAGTAGTACATGCATCTGGAGTTTGTTGGCTGTGACTAAGGGCCCTAGCATGCCCATACTCATTCCCTCCCTCTCTCTCTCTCTCTCTCTCTCCTTTCTTGCTCTTTCTCAAATAAAAAAATTCAATCTATAAAAAGAGTAAACTAATAAAATAAATACTGGTGATCCTTACAACATAACATGCTACTATACAAAAAGAGTAGCATTCTCATTCTGCCTGATCGCTGTGCCCAAACCATAAGCTGAATGGCTTATAAACAACAAAATAATTATAACTCACTGTTCTGGAGACTGGACAGTCCCACATCAAGTCACAGGCAAATCTGGGGGTCTGGTGAAGGCTGCTTCCATCATTTTACACTCACCCCACATGGCAGAAGAGGCAAGAGGACTCTTTCATAAGGATACTCATGCTATTTATGACTACTCTGCTTCCAAGACCTAATCATCTCTCAGAGGCCTAATATCACCTAATATCATCACCCTGGGGGTGAGAATCAAGATGAACGTAGAGGGACACCAACATTTAGACACAGCTAATGCGTGCCAATCTGTATGTACATAATAGGAAAGAGCAGTTAAACCAAAGCTAAGATTTTGATTTTTTTGTTTTGTTAGGGCTGGAGAGATGGCTTAGCGGTGAACATCCTTGTCTGTAAAGCCTAAGGATCCAAGTTCAATTTCCCAGTACCCACATAAGCCAGATGCACAAGATGGTGCATGCATCTGGAGTTCATTCACAGTGACTGGAGGCCCTGGGGCACCCATTTTCTCTCTATATATGCTTTCTCTCTTTCTCTTTCTTTCTTTCTCTCTCTCTCCAATAAATAAATAAACAAAAGATTTTTATTTTTTAAAAAAAAGAAAGGCAAAGTGAAGATCAGTATGTAAAGGATTTCAACTTTTGTGTAGAAAGAAAGGAGAAACCAGGCTCCATGAAGGAACCGCAAGGAAGCAGTGACAGCAGTTGCCTCTTTTAAGGGGATGCAAACAGGAAGGATAAAGGGTATGCATGCAAGGAAAAATTTTCACTCTATCACTTGTTTTCCTTGTTCATTTGAACCATGTGCTTATACTTACTCAAAATCAATAAAATGTACTTAAAATCTATAATGTTTACAATTACCTACACACAAATTTCCAATCGGTACCTTGGCATTTGAGGCAAATCTCAATTTGGCTCTTATCAACTCTATCTCAGTCCACCCCTGCTCATCACTATTCTACCTCCACTACATGCATGCACCGCCACTTCTAGAATGAAAGATAATCACTGTTCACAGTTTCCAAGGAAAAAAAATAGCGTGCATATGCTTCCATTTGTATTATACACGTGTCACTTAAAAATTTTGGCATATGTGATAATCTGCCATTCATGTATACATGTACGAGCATTCTCCACTTCATGAGCTCTTTTCTATTTATGCATGCATTCTGTGGCTTTTTTTTTTTTTTTTTTTTTTTTGAGGTAAGGTCTCACTGTAGTCCAGGCTGACCTGGAATTCACTATGTAGTCTCAGGGTGGCCTTGGACTCACGGCAATCCTCCTACCTCTACCTCCCGAGTGCTGGGATTCAAGGTGTGCACCACCGCACCCGGCTGCATTTTGTGGCTTTTTAATGTCAATGCATATGTTTGTCTTAATGGCTAGATAATATTCTATCACGTGGGGGCTGAGGATGCAGCTCAGTGGTAGAATGCATATGTATGTGTGCACATTCTTTCACATGGATACACCCTAACTTGTTATTTCTCTTGCTAGACTGCTAGATTGTCTGAATTAGGGTGTTTTGTTTGTTTGTTTTTGTGTTTTTTTTTTTTTTTTTTTGCTGTTGTTATTGTTGCTTATTTATTTATTTTGGCTATATAGTAAGCCCAGACTTGTGCCTAAACATTGGGATTACAGGCGTTTACCACCACACTTGGCCTTTCTGTTAGTTTTTGTTGGTGCACATACTGCTGCATTAAGTTTCGTAGAATGTGTTTGCCATAGTACCGATGCGGACTTGTTAGGCAAATCTTACCTGCCATGCAAAATTTCACTGCTACCATCACGTCGTCTTCAGGCCTCGTTCAAGCACCCTTTTATGAAAGAATTTGTGCTCTGCCCGCTCTTACCAATATTGATTTTAAGATATTTTTGCTTCATTGGCAAAATGTATTCTTTTTATGCTTGGGTTGCATTTCCTTAACTGTAAAGTTAAGCATCTTTTTACATGTATATAGGAATTTGTGTTTCTTTTCCTATCTTAGTGTTGTAGAATCAAGCAAAGTCACCTTGTCTGAAAAAATGCCAAGATTTAGGATATGTTGAAAAAGGCTTGTCTACTTCCAGTAACACATATGCAAAATTCTCCTTTGTGTTTTCCTTTTGATTATTTTATTTTCATTTGTTTATTTGAGAGAGAGAGAAAGAAAGAGAGGGGGAGAATGGGCACACCAGGGCCTCCAACCACTGCAAATGAACTCCAGACACATGTGCCACCTTATATATCTGGCCTATGTGGGTCCTAGAGAATTGAGCCTGGGTCCTTTGGCTTTTCAGGCAAATGCCTTAACTGCTAAGCCATCTCTCCAGCCATGGTTACAAATTTTTAAATGTTTAAATCTTTAACCCATCTGGATTGTAGGAGAAAGGATATATCCTAAGAGATAATACTATAATTTTATTTTTTTTTCTAAGTTGTCCCACATAACCTTCTGTGTATACCTTTCTCACTGATTTGAATTATAAAATTCATTGTATGCTAAATTCTTATAAGTACATGGGTCTTGTCCTGGTTGGGTTCTCTGTTTTGTTCTAGCCATATAAATAGCTCTTTTCACTTAATTTTATTATTTACTTTTTATTTTTCAATTCAGGGTCTCACTCTAGCCCAGGCTGACCTGGAATTCATTATGTAGTCTCAGGGTGGCCTTGAACTCACAGCGATCCTCCTACCTCAGCCTCCCAAGTGCTGGGATTAAAGGTGGCTTCTTTTTACTTATTACCTCTCAGCTTTTCATCCAATAAGGTTGGTGCCTCCTCTCACACCCCACATAAGACTCACTCCCCAAACATTCTTAGCAGCTTTAATCTTTCAGATGGTCTTTGAGGGAAATTCCATATCTATAATATTACAGCAAGCCTTTCTGACACTAACTCCAGAGGCTGCAGTATGTCATGGGAGCTGGGCATGGTGACACTTGCCTGCAGTCCAGCCACTCTGGAGACCAAGACAGGAGCACTGTGAGCCTGAGACTCTCATCTTAAAAATAAAATAAATAAAATAACATAAATAAATAAACTGTCACATGAAATCACTAATTACCAGGGAAGCCTAACAGCAGATACTTGTGGACATTTTTGATTGGATTAACTATGTGACACACCTGAATCTAAGGCATAATTATGTAATTCTCCCCTTTCTTGTATGGACATGTGAGAATTATCTAGGTATCGGGCAAACTAAGCCTACAGCAAAAATTTAAAAAATTTTTTTAAAGAGTGAGAGAGAAGAAAAGAAAGAAAGAAAAGAAAACATTCTTCAGGAGATTCAAACCGAAATGTTAATCACTCACGTCTTGTCCACAGTGAGCACGGCGCTCCAGCCACAATCAATACCACCACTCGTGTGCGCTGTAAGCTGCAAGCGCCTTGTCTGTAGAATTCCTGGCGCCTGGCCATAACCAATACAGGAATAAATACCATTTAATTCCACCCAGCTGTTCCTGGGGCCTTCCATGGGTGGGTCTGCCAAGGGGTGTTTCATTCAATTTACAAGAAAAAAAATGCACCTCTCAATTGCTTGGCAAAGAGCCAGATTTGCTAGAACTTTCCAAACACCCTGCTGTGGTGGAGAAGCCACTGAGAATACTCATGTCACGGACTCAGTCCCACTCAAGGTGCTCTGCTGGGAAGGCTGCCAGTTTGTTGCAGTGTGCTGCTAAACTTGCATGTTATTTTATATGGAAAAAGAATGTTTTGTGTTTAATATAAGACTTTTTCTAATGAGTGGGATTAAAAAGATATGCTTACCTATTTAAATCAATAAAGCACTGGAAATGATCAAATGGAAATTATATTGATGTGGTAATTAATGTACTATTGACCTGCGTCAACTGGTATAATAATTAAGGAGAATATAATGCTCCTATTCAAAATCAAACAAACACAACCTTTGGATTGACTGCAAACTACCAAAGTGAAAGTGCTACACATGTATATGTACAAAAGAAAAAAGCAATCTCAGGGTCTGAAAAGTTATTTCTCAATTCACATCATATCATTCCCACGTCTGCCTCAAATTTATACTCTTCCTTATAAAAAAGCTACAAGGGACCTTGTGGCAGTTTGCTCTTTTGTTGTTTTATTTCATCACAATATTTACCATAACTGTGCTAGAAGGTTCCAAAATTGTGCACCATCCCCAAGATCACCAAGAGAGTGGCTAGTATGGCCAAACTGTGTAGCCAAGCAAAATGAAGCAGTTTGTTTGATCTGAAATATGGCCACAAGGACTTGGGACACCCCAAAACCAAAGAGTCCCTGTATATATATTTGCTCCTAGTATGTAAATGTTGTGTAGGAATAGAAAGGAAGGAATTCATACGGGGAACCCAGTTGATAGAAATTTTACATTTTTTAAAAAAATTTATTTATTGAGCGACAGACACAGCAAGAAAGACAGATAGAGGGAGAGAGAGAGAATGGGCGCGCCAGGGCTCCCAGCCTCTGCAAACGAACTCCAGACGCGTGAGCCCCCTTGTGCATCTGGCTAACATGGGACCTGGGGAACCGAGCCTCGAACCGGGGTTCTTAGGCTTCACAGGCAAGTGCTTAACTGCTAAGCCATCTCTCCAGCCCGAAATTTTACATATTTGATCATAGTTACCCCCAGGATACTCTGCTTTAAAAGGCACTTGCTACCAAAGCCTGCTATCCAGGGGTTCAGGTCCCCCGTGCCCACATAAAGCCAGATGCACAAGGTAGCTCATGCATCTGGAGTTCGTTTGCAGTGGCAGGAGGACCTGATAGGCCCTTGCTCTCTCACTCCCTCTCTCTCATTGCAAATAAATAGGGGCTGGGGAGTTAGTAAAAATACTTCCCTTGCAAGCACTCAGCCCTGATTTTGATCCCCGGCACTCATGCAAAATGCCAGGGGTGTGGCATGCACCTGTGATCTCAGCACTAGGGAGCTGGAGATGGGCCTATCCTCGCAGCTCTCCGGCCAACAAGTATAGCCCAATTTTGAGCTCCAGGCCAGTGAGAGACCCTGTCTCAAAAACAGGTGGACAGCACACCTGAGGGCAATGTCAGAGGTTGTCCTCCAGACCCTGCATGCTAGCATACACAGCCACATGCACTTGTACACACACAATATACATGCACACACATGTCATACAAGTACACGCATGCACACACACACATTTTTTTAAATTTTTTTAAATTTATTTATCTGAGAGCGACAGACACAGAGAGAAAGACAGATAGAGGGAGAGAGAGAGAATGGGCACACCAGGGCTTCCAGCCTCTGCAAACAAACTCCAGACGCGTGCGCCCCCTTGTGCATCTGGCTAACGTGGGTCCTGAGGAACCGAGCCTCGAACCGGGGTCCTTAGGCTTCACAGGCAAGCGCTTAACCGCTAAGCCATCTCTCCAGCCCCACACACACATTTTTTAAAGATGATTATGTCTTGTTACTTACAATAAGCTGTTTGCATTTTGATTCATTCATCACACTTTTAACAGTGCCAAGATAGGAAATCTATACACTGTCAAGTCACATTTCTTTTAAAAAGAAGCATTTATTGAACACTTACTATGTTTCAGACCTGTACTGAGACTTTTTAAAAAAATTTTTATTAACATTTTCCATGATTATAAAAAAAATCCCATGGTAATAACCTCCCCCCCACACACACTTTCCCCTTTGAAATTCCATTCTCCATCATATTACCTCCTCATGTACTGAGACTTTTGATGAAAATTTCTTTTTACAAAAGTTTTATTTATTTATTTATTTGCAAACAGAGAGAGAGGAGGCGTGGGGAGAATGGGCACACCAGGGCCTCTAGCTGCACTGCAAATGAACTCCAATGCATGTGACACTTTGTGCATCTGGCTTTGTGTGGGGGATCGAACCGGGGTCATTACGTTTTGCAGGCTAGTGCCTGAAATGCTGAACTGTCTCTCCAGCCTCCCTATGAAAATTTCTAACCCACCATGTTAGCCCTTAAGTATTTTAAATCCTCATTGATTTGCATAATACATTTTTAAAAATGCTTTGTCAAAAATATATTTCACTTATGACATTTGAAGAAAGAGAAGTTGGGGATGGATCCAAATGAGAATGTTCCAGTATAAAGTATCTCAGGGGCTAAAAAATTGGCCAAGTGGTTAAAGGCACTTGCTTGCAAAGTTTGGCAATCTGGATTTGAATCCCTAGTACCCAGATGCACATAGTGGCACAAACATCTAGGGTTCATCCGTGGTGGCAGGAGGCCCTGGAGAGCACTCATTCTCTCTCTCTCTCTCTCTCTCTGTCCCTCTCAAATCAATAAATAAAAATGTTTTTAAAATATTGTTAGGAGCCAGGTGTGGTGGCACACGCCTTTAATCCCAGCACTCAGGAGGCAGAAGTAGGAGGATTGCCCTGAGTTTGAGGCCATCCTGAGACTACAGAGTGATTTCCAGGTTAGCCTGAGCCAGAGTGAGACCCTGACTTGAAAAAAGCAGAAATAAATAAATAAATAAAATTTTTTAGGGGCTTCAGAGATGGATTAGCAGTTAAGGCATTTGCCTGCAAAACCAAAGGATCCAGGTTCGATTCTCCAGTACCCACATAAGCCAGATGCATAAGGGGATGCATGCATATAGAGTTTATTTGCAGTGGCTGGAGGCCCTGGCATGCCCATTCTCTCTTTCTTTCTCTCTGCCTCTTTCTCTCTCTCAAATAAATAAATAAATAAAGGAAATATTAAAAAAATATTTTTAGGGCTGCAGGGATGGCTTAGCAGTTAAGGCATTTGCATGCAAAGCCAAAGGACCCAGGTTCAGTTCCCCAGGACCCATGTTAGCAAGATGCACAAGGGGGCGCATGCACCTGGAGTTCATTTACAGTGGCTGGAGGCCCTGGCGTGCCCATTCTCTCTCTCTCTCTCATAAATAAATAAATAAAAATAAATATTAAAAATATTTTTAAAATGTGGGCTGGACAGACAGTTCAGCAATTAAAGGTGTTTGCTTACAAAGACTGACAGTCTGGGTTTGGTTCCCCAATACCCATGCAAAGCCAGATGCACAAAGTGGGGCATACATCTGGAGTTTGTTTGCAATGGCAAAAGGTCTTGGGCATACCCATTCTCTTTCTTTCTTTCTCTCTCTCTCTTTATTTCTTTCTTCTCTCCCTCCCTCTTTCTCTCTGCTCTTCTTGAAAATAAATAATTGAATATATTAAAAAAAGAAGTATCTCAGCCAGGTGTTGTGGCACATGCTGTTAGTCCGAGCACTCAGAAGGCTGAGATAGGAGGATCAGTGTGAGTTTGAGTCCAGCCTAGGCTACAAAGTGAGTTCTAGGCCAGCCTGGGCTAGAGTGAGACCCTGCTCTCAAAACAAAGAAAGAAGTGTCTCTCCTGGGATTGGAGAGATGGCTCAGTGATTAAAGGCAATTACTTGTAAAGCCTGGCGGCCTGGAGTCAATTCCCCAGTACTGAATTGACACATACATCAGGAGTTTGTTTGCAGGGGCAGGAGTCCCTGGTATATCCATTCTCTCTGTCTCTCTCTCTCTCTCTTCCCCACCCCTCTCTCTTATGTAAAAAATATTTATTTTTTTAAAAGAAGTATCTCTTCTGACATATAAGTGCTCCAGTTGAAAAGATTTTAGAATGCCTTCAAATCTTACCATGTAGCACATCATAAGAAGGGACATTCCTTGCAGGATGTATGGATTTTGTTGTTGTTTTGGTTTTCTGGGTTTTTGTTGATGTTGTTGCTTTGTTTTGTTTTTCCATAGCAAATGGTAAGGTGTAGAAGACTGGCTGGGGATGGGTGACGGTAGCTCAATATCCATTCCATTCCCACGTGGTTCTCCACGTCTGCCCGGAGCCGAGGTAGGAAAATAGATATCTACACTTGCCAGACTCTTTGAGGCTAAAGTTCAGAACGTTACATGGGCTCTAGCAATCAGATGCACTCATATTTAATCTGACAAAAAGAAACGAAGGCAGGATGGTCTTCCTGTAGTACTGTAAAACAAGCACTCCAAGACAGCATTCAAGGCAGGTGAGGTCTGAACTCAGACTTCCAACGCCCAGTCTCCCCTTCAGGGGTTGACATGTGGTTGTGTTCACTGTGCAATAGCTTCTTAGACTCGAGGTCCCTGCAGCTGCCAAACCCAACACTGGCATGGGCACCGTTACTCCTTGCATCTCCAGTCCTTCCAATGAGTTTGGACATATCAGCCGTCCTAGACTAACCCCCGCATTTCCTTCAGTGAACTCTGAGTGGTACAGGAGCTCTTCAAGGCTTCCTGGAGGGGCTGGAGAGATGGCTCCAGGGCAGAGGAGCACCTGCTGCACATGCAAAAAGCCGACCAGGCCTCACACACCTGTAAACCCCAGTACTGAGGGGGACAGAGGCAGAAGGGTCGCTGGAGCTTGCTCAGCCAATCTAAATGACAAACGCCAAGCTTCAGGTTCAGTGAGAGAGTCTGTCTCCAGGAAACAAGGACACGCAATGGCCAATGTCCTTCAAATGTGTGCCCATGGGGCACATGTATCTACATGCAACACACACACCACACACACACACACACACACACACACACACACACACACACACCCCTTCCTGAGATCCTGTAAACCTGAATTCGTATTCCTGGTAGTGAAGCACCAGCAGGAGGGACATTAAAGAGTTTAACATACTTAAGCTCCTTCTTCATGAGTAGTTTGATTCCAGAATAATTAGATGACACAATAACAAAATAGCTTGTATTTATTGGGCATGTACCGTCACTACTCCATTTAACCCCTATAGAAATTCCATTTCACAGAAGAGAAATCCAAGGTTTAGAGTTTAAGAAGCTATTTTGTTTGGCAACATTGTGGAAAACAGAATACTGTTTATCAATTCCTCCCAAAATGTCGCATCCTAGGAACCTATAAATATGTTAGCTTATATGGAAATGGGGGCTTTGCCGATACTGTTATGTTAAGGTTACTGAGATGGAGTGATTCTCATGAATTATCCAGGTGATCCCTGTAATCACAGGTCTCTTGATAAGAGAAATGGCTGATGGCCAAAGAAGAATCTGAATCACAAGTCAGAGACAGAGATTTGAGAATGCTGTGCTGCGAGCCTAGTGAGTTGGGAATGGAGGCACGAGCCAGAGAATTCAGGTGGGCCTCTAGAAGTCTGAAAGGAAATGGATTCTCTTCTAGATCCTCCAATTGTCAGCCCCACTGACAATTTTAGAGTTCTGTGACAGTTTAGCTCTTAACTACCTCTCAAAAGCTCATGTACTGGGCTGGAGATATAGTTTAGCAGTTAAGGCACTTGCCTGCAAAGCCAAAGAACCCAGGTTTGACTCCCCAGGACCCACATAAGCCAGATGCACAAGGGGGTACATGCATCTGGAGTTCGTTCACAGTGGCTGGAGGCCCTGGTGCACCCATTCTCTCTCTCTCTCTCTCTCCCCCTGTTTGTTCTTGTATCTCTCTCTCTCTATCTCAAATAAATGAATAAATAAGCTCATGTATTAAAGGCTTGGTCCCCAATCCTGTAGTGTTCAGAGGAAGAGGTTGGATCATGAAGACTGGATTCAGCCACGTGTGCATTCATAGCTTCATGGGCCTTGGTGGGGGGGGGGGGGGTTCATTATGAAGGTGAGCTCTTTTTCTCTCCCAGCCATCATGATCCATCACATGCTCCACACTATGACACCACACCTGCCTCCCCACAGCCCCGAAGCCATGGGACCAAGGAACCATATACTGAAACCATAAGCCCAAGTAAGTGTTCTTTCCTCCTTTTCTTTTTAATTTTTGCTTTTGTGTGTTTGTGTGTGCATGTGTGTGTACACATCTATGTGTCCTTGAAGTGCCCCATGCACTAGTGTGCAGTGGCCAGAGCTGGACTCTGGGGTCCCATCACTCTTCCCCCCATTCTTAGTTGAACTAGAATCCCTAGCTAATGCTGGAACATGCTGTTTTGTTTTTTGGTTTTTTTTTACAAGCTGTGTGAGTCCCTGGTTTCTTCCGCTCCCCCTTGGAGGACTGGGATTGCAGGCGCAAGTGGCCACGCCATACTGTTGACCTGGGATCTGGAGATTCCAACTCTGGAGGTCTCAGGCCCCTCCTGCTTGCATAGGAAGCACATCCCTCCATCCCATCTTTCTTCTTATGAAGTCAATTTCCTCTGGTATTGTCCCACAAAAAGTACAACTGCTGACCTCTAAAACTGTAAGAAAACATGTAAAATAATTTGAGTTGGTCTAGCCACTCAATCTGTGATAATTG